>NC_079383.1:3108592-3408592 GCF_021018895.1 Seriola aureovittata | reverse complement strand
TCTTCTACATGTGCGCCCACAAGTGACTTCCTGTTCCAGCCTGTGAGGCCTGCCAGCTGAGCCGGACAACAGCAGAAACACACACAGCTTCACCTGACAACGGAACACACACACACACACACGCTCGCTCTCTCTCTCTCTCTCACACACACACACACTACTCTGCTGGTCCTCTCACGTAGCAGAGGCTTTATTTCTTTATTTTTCCTTCCATGAATCCATTCATAACATCAGTTCTGAAAGAGCGATGTGATCGAACAAGTTCTTATTTCCTCAGCTGAGCCTCAGTGACAACTTGAGGTAGATAACATTCTCCAGTCACCTCAAACATTAGAGCCGTGAAACACACACTGCTGACAATCCTATTTACCTCCAGAAACAGTTTTCTTTTTTATTTTACAACTTCTGTTTAAGGTTTTATGTAGTTTATGTTTCCTTTACGTACAGCTACTGCTATTCAGCTCAGTGACCAAATTAAAAACAAAAAGAAACTTCTTTAATAATTTATCTATCTACAACTTTCAATGTCTCTAACTTCAAACTACACAAATTTATTAACGCATCATATGTATTTGTTTGTGGTGGCTAAAATAGAAAACTGAACAAAGAAACTGAAACAGTTTGAACTTTATATAGTGAGTGATAATTATTGAAACCATTCATTTTCACCCTGGTTGCTTCACTCGTGTTTGTTAATACTTTCAGTCCAGGGTCTTCAGTCCTATGTGTTGTGCATGTTGTGTTTCTGGTAGGTTGGAACCAAACACAAAAATCTGACAACTGCCACCGTCTTTGCACATAACCTCCTCCCTCTGCCTCCGTCCATAGAAATCACACCAAAAATGAACACTTAAAGTAACAGATCAGTTATAATGTAACAAACACTACAGAGACCATGACTAAATAGTTAAACAGGCATACATCAACAACTGAACAAAACTCAACAAAACACAGATGCTGCATAACTGACAGTCAGAAGTTCACGTTTCCCCACAAAGAACTGCAGGGAAATATGTCGTTCTGCTTTACAAAATACTGCACAGCTAATTGAAAAGAAACTGTGGAAGTACACGTGTGAAAGAGTTGAATCCGGTTTCCCTCTTTCCTCTGTCTTTTCTTTCAGCCCAGGTGGGAAGGTTTGAAATGCCCTGGAAATCGCACTATGTGCTGTATTTCCTCAATCATTTACTTTCAGCATTTTACATGAGTTATGGCAGAAGTGATGACTATCCAAAAATTAAAGATTGTCAATGTAGCTGCATGTCATGCTAGAAGAAGCATTGTAATAGTGATAGTACTCCCACAGTTTCTTTTGTAGTCATTTTGGCACTTTTTCCTCCCACACATGCTCGTAACTGTTCATCTGCTCAGTCTGGGACTCAAAGCCAAAACATTTTTGTTTGGTAAAATATTATAAAAACATTGAAACGTGAGCATTTACTTTGGAACTGTTTGCTGTCTGCATTTTTTCTTGAAGGTAGTGGTGTGTCAACCGATAGAAAGTGTCACTGTAAGCAGTAGAAGTAAGTGAGAGAGCACAACGATTTAAGTGCTGAATGATCGGTAGTGCAAAGTCAACGGTGCTGTAACTACATCACTATTTGCTTATTATCGGGTGAAACGACATAAAAGAAATTTGAAATGACACAAATTCACATGTATCATTTTGTGCTTTTACATTTTAAAAAGTATACTTTTTTAAATGCCAACATTTCTGAAGGCAAACTTAAGATTTGTTTGAATCAACGAGGCAATTCATTCAGCTACTATATGCTGTCAAACAGCCCTTCAATTAAAAAAAAAAATGTGTCATTCCCAACTGAGCACTACTTCAGACACCATAAATATACACATGCATTTAATATGTTACATTATAAAGCTCCTAGAATATTAATTATGGCTATTTTCCCTATTAAAAAAACAGCATTCTTTGAGGGTGGGAAATGATCAGTGATAAAGTGTCAGTACCTGATATCTAAAAAGCTCCCTCCCACCTAACAGAAGATCATCTGGGTAATGTTCAACATCCTTCTGGCTAAATCATGACAAGGCAAACAACCACAGAGTAACAACACTACAGCTTCTGAGGAGAAGCTTCAACTACAGACACGAGCCCACCGTCGTTCTTCAACCTAACCAGGATGTTTCAGCAGTTTCTAAACTAACTGTTTGTCCTTTCAGACTCAAAGAGTTTCTGAGAAGCTATTTTAAATGAAAACATGTAAGTACAAATGGTGACGCAGACCATATAGATCAGCAGACTGGATTTGATATTAAAACCTCAGTAGGTGCTGTTAGGAGTGAGCTTTCTGCAGCAGAGTGCTGACAGATGGTTTTCTACATTTCTGTGTGTATTTACTTATTTGAGTTCAAATTCATTTTATAAATTGTCATCTTTTCCTCAGATTCAGCAAACGTCTCTGCCCCTCCCACAGTTGAGTGCACCAGACAACATGATAGACTACGAGTTTCATATCAACAGCACATGTTCACTTCTTCTTTGCTTATCTTTACACAGTGAGTGCCAGTAACTTGACAACATCAACACAAGAGGGAAAGAATATGAAAATATAACAGAACAAAACAACGTTTTCAGAGTTAAATGAAAAATATAAAGTGTCTCTATGCTCTATCTTCCATGAGCAGGGGTTCTGTGGCCCGGCGTGGACTCACACTGTGCTCGCTCTCTCAGCCAGTCAGCTGACTCAACGTTGTTTCCTTCATCCTCAAGTCCTTTACGCCATCGGTCAATCACAAGTGGTCCCGCCTTCCAACTACCCCTGCCTTTCATAAAAACCCAGTTTGGATTCATTCCCCAAGAATGCCCGTTGACCGGTATCCATGGCAACAGCCCATGTGTGCAGTGTGGGGTCAAAGAGGTTTTTTTAAGAATAGATGGTGATGACTTCACGGCCACCGCCTCGCACCAGAAGGACCCGGTTCAGACCCTCGAGGAGAACCTCCAGGAACTCCATGTCTGAGACGACAGCAGTCAAGGTACAGAGACACAAACAGAGCGTTCCAGTACACCACACATTATACCCCACCCATCAGCCCTCATTCCCTGCCATCAATCACGTCAGAATGCATCACACTGAACTAGGATGAATTGAAATGGCAGTAATTCAGGATACAGTTTTCGTCTCCTCCCCTGTTCCGAGGGGGTCCAGGCATGTTCAGCAGAACCAGGTGAGCTCCCTGGGACTTGTTGACCACCACCTCGTTCAGCTTGACAGCTGTGTGCATCCGGCGAACATTAGACTGGTTCCTAATTTGATAAGATGTTCACAGTGAGAAAAGACAGCACTGAAGAAAACATTGTTAACCAAACTAAACTAAGCCCTAGATCTAATTAGTGATAAAGGACATCAGCTTGTTTCTAGACCTACTTAAGTACTTAGTGTGCAAACTGCACTGTAGTCATCGTCACGTCATCAAATGTAAAATTAGCCTTGTACTGGGAAATTAATTAAAATGAAATGAAATTAATTATTTTCTCTCTGTAAACTTGGCTCTGAAGAAATTGTGATGAAAGTTATCCAAGAATCTCCAAGACCACAACAGACCTTTTTCACAGCAGACACATTGGCCCTGTTCAGACCTGGTGATCCGATCACAAGCGGTCAGCTCTAGGCACGTGTGTGAGCGCACCCAAGACGCATTTGAGATCTGACCACTCAGAACACTTTCGGAGGTGGTCTGGGCCACATGTGGCCACATTCAAACACATTGACAACAGACTCATCGGTCATCGTCGGACTGGAGATGATACGGGTTTATCTGCCTTTGGAGCAGGGAAGTGAGATCTGATCACGAGCGGTCACTCATGAAGCATCTGGAGGCGCATGTTAATGCCAGGTGTGAACAGAACTTGTCAGAGCAGGAAATGCACAGGTGTAACTAACAGCATTAATGATGGCTCTGCTTTGTTCAAGTGTCCCAGTGAGGCAGCATCAACAACACCAGGACCCTCATTAACCTGTGCTCTTCCTGCTGTGACATGTCAGTGTTTTTATAAAAAAAGGCCTCTTGTGGTAACATGGCAGCACTCCTGATTAACATAGCAGCTGCACACTGGAACATTTTTTCAATAATGTAAACCTTTGAAGCGCTTGTTCATACTGTCCTCTTCCAATGAATAAAACCTTTATCCAAAGTATAAATTAAAACCTATAATATAAATGAAAAACTCACTGAGAACAAGCTCTCTGGTTTACATGGCTGTACAACAGAAAACACTAATGTAACAGGGTCTTTTTCTGGCTTGCTTATGAAATTTCACTAACACACAATCACATATATCAATAAAATTCTGTCACGGAGAAAAGTTGCATTTTAATTGAAGCATACTACATATTAGTCTCAAACACAAATGAATAAACAAAGGCATTGTTAAGGGACTGAAGCAAACAGAGGCAGCATTTAAAGAAAAAAGGGACATGCAGTGCCGTATCCCAAAGTCCAGCATGATGTCATTTTATTAGTTTAGTTTTGTCACAGCCAATTGTACACACGGTTTATTAATAGTTACCACAGTTAAAAAAGCATCTCCTTTCTTTTTAAATGTTGCCTCTTTGTCAGCACCTTCACAACTGTTAGATCATAAGTTAATAAAGCACATAAAGACACTAACTGCCAGAAGCTAAATTATTATTACAAAATTCTGCTTTCCTTTCTACTGAAGAAGAAAAACATTTTTATTTTAATGTCAGGCCGAATTAACACTTTTTGTATCTGCTGATCACTCTGTTAAATGATGGAGGGAAAGCACAATTTTGCTCATGCATACAATGTCATAAATATTACATGCAAATGAACTGGAAGCTTTTCCATTGACGTAGTGTTTGATGTTGGAACAGGAAGTTCATGCACATTAGGATACACAAACAAGGACACACACGCACACACACAAACACGGAGGTACGGGCACATGAGCTGGAGAACACTGAACAAAGCTACAGTCACCACAGCAGCAGTAGACACACATACGGCCTAGGGCAAAGAGAATGCGACTTACAGACTCTCCCACTCTCTAGAAGGAGGAAAATGGGACAGAACAACAGAAACAGGCTTAGATGCTTCTATGTCAGCTCTCTCCACCACACTGCATGCTTCCAGCTGTCCCAAACCGTTCGCTGTGACACCCAAAGGTGACTGAAGTAAACCCAAGAAATGGTGAGGCTTTGTGAAAAAGTGGCCTCCAGTTCGTCCTGTCCCGCTTTACAATGCACTGATCTGAATTACAAACTCTATCGGCTAATATAAAAGGACTGGGACACACCTGATGAAGTCCACACACTGACAGTACGGACAGTATGGGATGGGAAAGAGTTAGTGGACATGTGGTGTGGCCATGCACTAAGACTGAAATGGCTGAAAGTGTACACACATGCGCACACACCAAATGCAGCCTGAATGCACACGCCATGCACACAGTTGTCCCATTTCACCCTGTCAGGCTCATCACTACGTCTACTACAACACATGGGCATGCTGTCCTCCTGCACTGAGGCCTTAGCACCATCCTGAAGTGTTGTCAGTGCTGTTTAAGCTCCACATTCTTATCAAATTTTATATATTGTGACAATTTAAAAAATCAGTTCAAAATGGTGCAAACGTCTCTCACAAAGCACATGCAATTACATCATATTGTATATCACCTTTACATTATTCTTCAGTAACATAAACAGTAGACTTGACACTCCTCTGATATGAGACTTCATCTTAAAGTTACACATCTACAGGACAGATCTTTCACTTTCCCTTCTTTTTAGCCCTAAAGCTACAAATGCACAGATGCTACTTTTTGGGTCTTGTTCAGATTAACAAACGTTACTTACGGTTTCATGTTAAACAGGTCGCGCACAGCCACGTTGGCGTTGCACTCGCGGTTACGATTGCGCTCTGTGAACAGCTTATCCTTGGTCCAAGTCATGTGAACCCGGTCAGGCCCGGTGTCGGCTTTGTCGTTTATCGTGGCATGAGATGCTGTGTTCCTGTCATGGATGAGCTGGGCCTGGAAAGGAGGGCGAGAGAAGGATGAGAAATATCAGCAGCTGATTGGTTGAGTATTCACGGGACTGAAAAATAAACAGAATGGAAGAAATAATGAGAAAAGGAGGGAAAAAGTGGTAGGAATAAAAATAGGAATAAAAACTGGGAAAAGGTGGAAGGAGAATAAGGAAACAAAGGTGAGGAAATGGAGCAGGAACAGCCAGATTGGCCAGTGAAAAAGAAAACATGAGGGAAGATTACAAACTGGGACCAAAGACGATGGGATTTCAACAACTTTCCTTCTAATAGTGAGACAAAACCGTGCAAGAGAATAATGGAGACATTACAAACCTGTTCACATGGACGATAAACGGACAAATTTACCTCGGGCATCACATGACAATCTATCTCTGGGCAGGTTGAAGGGCCCAGCAATGGTTGAAACACATTTATGAGTGACCAACGAAAAGAAAACTACAGTGGTGGTGAAGGTGTAGTATGATGTCAGCCAAGAGATGTGTTACTTAAACAAATATAAAGCAGCTCTATGCGCCTATGATGCAGGGACAGTGCAGGAGTAACACAGCACAGCATAGCATAGCATGGCAGAGTAGGACCAACACACATCATTAAATATATTTGTTTGACAACAACTTTGTTCACTCCTGTCCCTCCAGTCCACAATTATATAACCACTGTCAATGACAAATGATAAGAATAAATCATAGTTTAATTATCACCTGTCATCATAAAGATACAGATAGAGGTCTCTGTGTTCACTAGTACCTGTTCATATATAATAAAAGCATAAAACATGACTGTATCTACGGCTTCCTGATTAAAACATTTGATTTTCAAGTTCTCCATTGTCGATATATAAGATGGGAGACCAAGTGGTAAATAGCATGCTCATTCATTTTTTTGAAGGATGGGTGTCTCTGGAAGATGTTTCTCTGCCCGTTATGCTTGTTGACCATTGGCTGTTTGTGGTGTATGGACACTGGTTAAAAGTATGAGTGGCGGGTGGGTGTCAACATAATGAAGAACAGGGTTGAGATCATGGTTAAGCTCAAATGAGAAAAGAGAAGACAGTATTGTCATGTCACAATTAAGAGTGAACCACTCCTTTGTGAAAATATACTTGCTATAAAATATTGCGAGCATCATTAAAACTAAAAGCACAGTGAGGCTGTGATGGTCACTGCACAGCAGAAACCCCAGTTGTTGGAGGGATGGAAAAAAGACATGACTTTGCTGTTTTTAGATCTTTATGACTAATGGCAGCGGAATGTAATGTTTCTGCTGAGGATGGCACCAGAGGAAAGGCAATGTTTATCCTCTGTACAGGAGCCACTTTAGGACATCTCACACTGTGTTTTGACCTGATTAAAGTGTCTGACGTGTGAGTTTGACAGCATCGATACAGCTCTGAAGATTTTGTCACTGTGCAAAAGTCAGACACATTACAGAGAATACTGTCCACTCTTTCCATCCTTATGTTCTGGGGGATTGGGGATGAGGTGGAATCATGAAGGTAATGGGAGTTTTTACTACAGTCTCAGGCTGATATTCACAAAGCAGCTCTCAGTGACGATACAGTAAACAGCACTACTGTTGGGCCAAACTGGACTTGTGGTTTAAAAGTCAGATGAAAGAGATGGATCCTATCTGTTATTCATTAGTCATCTTTTCTCTTCATGAGGTTGTTGGCCAGTGACCTTATGAAAAGGGCTAATGGCACTTTTCAAACTTTGCAATGCTACAAACAGTGGCTTGTAGTTCTGGGCTTCAACATGGATGCATTCTGTGTGGATTGATAAGCTCTGATGCAACATGATTACGCATCATCCTAGTACCCTGGACTAGTATCAGTTTAGTGTATACACATGGTAAATTAGCCATGAGCTCATGCTATGGATAAGTCCACAGTTAGATGGTAAAAAAAAAGATTCTCAAGAGAACACAACATTCTCCTCTATTTCTAGTTCCACACTGACTTTAGGCAAAATCCTTAATGTGATGCTGAAGTCATGTTTTTGTTTACAGAGAAGATTTGTTAAAAAAAAAATCTGTGCCAACATTCCCTACAGTATGCTTCCTCAGAAAATGAGAAAAATGTATAATTTAAATAGATACATGAGGGACGTTGGTGAAAACCTGAGCTGCAGGTTTTCCAATTAACAACAAACAACAACGTTTCCTGCTTGATCATGAAATAACTGATTCTTAATAAGAGCTCCCACTCTCTGGGTATGGTTACACTTCTCATTTTGAAGGTCAGTTTGTATAATTTTAAACTATGTCCACATTTAGACTGAAAATACATTTCCTGTGGCACTACTAATTTTACACCATAGCAGTATTACTACTCCTCCATCTTTCCTTCCCATCTGTGTATTCATTTTACTGTATATGCATCACAGTCTGATGTCCACAATAGAGAATAATGGGATCACAGTGTAACACTGACAACATCCACATCTATTTATTAGATTTTCTAATAAATTAGATTGTCTGAGTTCAGAATTTTAACTTTGATGGTGATATTAGTTATTAAAACAGTCACATGACAAGCGACAGTTGTAACCAAAGATCCAGCTTTGTGAAGATGGGCCGGTGGGTCTAATAGTGAGGGACGGTGGGTTGACAAAATCGGCTACCTCATCCTCCTGAGTGTCCTCCAACGGTGAGGACTGCCGGCTGAAGCTCGGGCCCTGGGCAGCGCCCTGGTTCTTCCTCCGGATTGAACTACGCGATTCATCAGTGATACTCTGAATCTGAGCGGTGTGGCACGGCCCAGAGAGGCGGTGGCAGATGAACAGGGAGAGGGGCCAATTGTCATAAACGCAGCAGGTGGCCACATTTAGCTAAAATACTGTCGAACCTACATTGTTTGTTTTACATACATTATAATCTGATATGTTTGACATAAGGTTTTTTGTACAGTACGCTTGTCATCACTGTGCAGGTACACACACACTAACACTGAGCTAAATGCAAACATCATTCAGTTAGAATAAATGCAATAGATGTTTATTAATTTATTTTAGTATCTAATCTAAGACAAAAGCATAAAAATCATCCAGTTATGTGGAACTGGGATGAAACTGCAGGTAGTAAGGGATAAAGGGACTGTGAGTGCAGGGTTGTGTTCAGCTGGATGAGGTGTGCATTACCTCTCTCTCCCTCTCAGTCCTGGACAGTTGCATCTGTTTCAGCATCTGAGACCTCTGCTCCATCACCAGCGTCTTTTCATAGGTGAAGGCTGAGATGTCATTATCATGCTGCAGAGACAGGAACAGAAACATCAGGATCAATCAATCAGTACAAATCAAATCAAAGACAATGTACTTTTGGAAAGTTTGTGACAATTTCTAATCGTTTCATCTCCAGCATCTGAACCAGGAAATAAAGAAGATAAAATTTAGATACATTTTGAAAAAAAATTGGAATAATTAGCAGCTACTGATGACATTTCTTAGAGTCTCACCATCTCCACCACTTCCACCTCTGCATCCAATCGCAGGTGGTAAAGGAACATCTGGAGATCTTTCTTCATCTGGATGCTGTTGTCGTCCATCTGGGCCACAGTGAAGATGCGCATCTTGCATTTCCTCCACACCTAGTGGGAGGACAGACTCAGTTATTATAGAAGAGAATACAGTCAGTCAGGGGTAGATGGATGGATTCATGATTAGCAGCAGGATCAGTGGGAAAGGGACAAGGAAGAGACAGTGTGAGACAGGGAGAATGTATGAGAGAGGGATTCTGAATTAGAACAGAAGAATTAATAATATGAAAAATGATTTGTGGGGGTTACGGATGTCTCAGAGATAAATACAACCCAAACACACAGACCAACCTTGTGCTGTCGCAGCAGGAAGGGCAGCAGCATCAGCATGCCCCCATCATGGACCACCCACCACACATCAATGGTGCCCTCCCCTAGACGGTCCTGGTTGGTGGGGAAACTGTCCACATTCTTCGCCACAAGTAAGGCCTGATGGGCGGCTGTGGTCTCCCGTATCGTCTCTAGATGGTTAGAAAGAGAGAACGTCTATGAAACACTGCCTGTGAAATCTCTGTGTGTTGTCTATGAGACATTGAGTCACTGGCATCAGTGGAATGAATTCATGTTGAAATGTGTAAATATGGAATATATAATATGTATTTTAATCACTTCCACTGCATTTTAGATCAGTTAGCTTCCATTAATTGTCCACAGTTGTACTCCTTTTTATTCTGAATTGTCTCTACCTATGAAATTCTTCCATGACTGCGGGTCATTGGACTGCCTCCAGTTCCCAGGCCAGGCCATCAGGACTGAGTTGTGCTTCATGCCTCCCAGCCCCGCAGACTGGATGAGGTGGGAGAAGCCATCTCTGAGGTTTGAGGACACCACAACGTGACAGAAACCCTTGGTCCGCTCTGCTGACATGGAGGACTTGATGTTCTGGATAGAAGTGGAGAAGAAAACTGATACATTATTAACCTTTTAAAAATATGTCTTCATGGAGACACTTACAACTCAGTGATCCACTGATTATTATACTGAACCCTTGGATGAACTTAATTTATACTGATGGCTCTGAACAATCCCTGTGAATACAGCAGTCTGTTTAATCTGGAATTCAGCCTCTGCACATTATTACTTTCGCAGAAAAAATAATCCACTGATTAAAAATGCTTTTGAGGACACTGACAAATCAGGTTGCCAAAAAAAAATCTGATGACATGCTCAATTTGGTCAGTAGGTGGCAGAGTTAATCTGCAGTGTGGGGGTAAAATGATTGTCTAAACTATTTAGCTGATTTTGACTAAAATGCTCAGCCATGGATGATCCCATTTAACTTATTATGAGCAACTATGACCAGGAATTCCTACTTTAGGTAGAAGAGGGTCGTGTTTGAGGCATAAACTTGTGCCTGCATTTGCATTTAAGATGTGAACATGCATTTGCCTGCTGGTGTGTGAATTTCCACTGTACCTGCTCAGCCCTCTTGGACTCTGCATCTTTAGTGAGATATGTTCCCTCTAAAACATTTCCCACTATTGTCAGGCCTTTTCCTGCTTTGAGCTGAGTGGTGAGGGACAGCAGACGAGGGTGTTTGACTGCTTGATCTGAGTCCAGGTTCAGGAGCACCAACAACTGAGGCCTGGATACATCAACAAAAAAAAAAAAGAAAGTGGACAAAGTCAGATTTCTTTCTTTGCAAGGTAGTGAGGGACAGGATCAGCTGTTTGATAAGTAAGAAACTAAAAAATATGACACAATTATTTAACTGTTAAAGAAAACCTTATTTTAATAAGGTAATAAGGAGTGGAATCATTATTACAGTATTACTGGATCTCAGTCAACAATACAGGGAAACCTAAAGTGGAGCTTAGCTTTACACGAGACCGCAAGAGTGGGAGCATGACCAGATATCATTGATGAGAAACATCTGGAAACATCACATCCCTAAAAAGAGCATTTGAACTGAACACGCAAAGAAAGTAAATGATTCCGAATTGGTGGTTTTGGTTTTTGGACAGGCTGTGTGCAAGGTCAGTCAGTGCGGGCCTCTGTACAGAATGAAAGCTTATCAACCTTTTCTGACAGATTAGGAAAAGGACCAAGAGATTAATCCAATTCACCCTCCGTCTATTTCCGTCTTTCATTCGTCCAGCCTAACAGTGACAGGTGGCACTGTGTCAGCTGTAACCACAAACCATGTGAAACACACACACACACACACAAGATACTGTACCTCCAGTTCTTGGTGTGTGGTGGAGCCTCCTCAAGGCGAATGAGGGCGTAGCGGGCTGCATTCAGCGACAGACCACGGATACCATCACCCCACTCCTTCTCTGCCCTGAAGCAAACAAATTATAGACAAAGAAGCAAAAAATGAGAACACACACAGAATGACAGTGAATGGATTTTAACACCTCAGTTTTTGTTGTGTTCATATCTGAACTGTACAGTCTAGTTCTGGGTAACTTATACTGTTATTTATAGCAACATGTGAAAGTTCTGCAGTAACTTCTCATAACAGGCCTGAAAGTCACACCTTTAATTGATATATGTAAGAAGTGAAAAATATATACTCTACTGCTACTATAACTAAAATGTTAAAGACTTTAAAGTTTTAAATGTCCAGCTTCAACTTATAAAATCTTTTTTAAAACAAAGTGGATGATCCTGAAAATGCATGTGGTATATCGACACCCTCTTAAAATAATGGCCTAAGTCATTTTTTCAGGTTTTTCAGGAAACACAAAAAACTCAACAAAAGAGTCACACTTTTGACATAGGCCATTATACAACCGGGGGTAGAATTGCATGTTCCCCTCAACTGAGGATTCAGGCGATTTTACCAGAGGTGGCCAGCATCATGAGGGGGTGATTTAGGCAAAAAAAACATTTTTGTCAAAACATGACTTAGGCCATTATTTTAGGAAGGTGACGATATACAAGAAGGTGTTTTTAAATTCTTACCCTCTGTATTCAATGTATTTGTAGATGCACCCGGCGATGGCCATGGCAACAATAGCATAGTACCAGGAGGAAATGAACATGAGAGCAAGGCACAAGCTCATTCCCAGGAAGGACAGAGCCCTGTAGAAGAAAACACACTTTACAAAGTCAGTTTGTTGACAACATAGCCATTCACTTTTTTAAGATTGAGTGTGTGTTCAGGTTGTTCGCACTTTCATGGAAATGTCTGAATGAAATTAAACTAGTTCAGAAACGACATCTGAGAGTCTTAGGAATGCACAGTTAATAATAGTAACGTCCTGTATTGCCCTCAGCCTTTGTTGTGGAATTAATCTCAGTAAGTCATGTCACAAACCATATGAAACAGGTTTGTCTGTGGTTGTGAAGGTATTTATGTGATTCTTGACTTGTGCCCTAAAATCTTCCTAAAGGAACCCTCAGACCTCTAAGTAGTTGGATCCCTGGCATTTTTAAAAAGCCTGAAATTAACCTGTTAATATCCCCTTCTTTCAATGTCTGTAAATACATAGTAAACACAAAAGTAAATTCAGAGTGTGTAATACAGAGAGACAATATACTTGCAAGACTATATCATTTGTCACCCACCAGTGGTAGTATTTGAAGCGTGGTCTCCAGTTGGGCGTTCGCAGCAGGGTCTGAACAGCACAGGCCAGGTTGACAAACAGATAGCACATGAGGAAAAACCTGCGGGAGAAAGACAATAAGCCAAAAGACACTAACTCACCTCTCATCTAAATCTCCACGTTATGACCTACTGTAAGTGCTTTTAAGGAGCAAAATACATAAGGGATCATAGACTTTATCCAGTAATCTGATTTTACAGAAAGAAAGCATGTAACGTTACTGTACAGACAGGTACTGACATGGAGAGGATAGGAGCCACAGCGTCCAGTGAGGCGATGAGGATGCCGATCTCACAGATACCAGCAGTCAGCAGAAGAGCCCAGGTAGGTTCTCCGTTAGCTTTCCCGTGACCAAACACCTGACACACACACAAAATTGAAGATGAGCATATGAGGATGAAGATTGCTTTGAAAGTACTTGAGTTGACGATGCGTCTAACCTGTAAGAAAGGTACGATGCCATCTCGTGCGATGGCCTGCAGAAGGCGCGGGGCTCCAGTCAAACTCTGCAGCCCCGCCCCACAGCAGGAGAAGAACGAGCCAATCACAATGACCCAGGGTGAGGGCCATGACAATGTGCCTATAACAAGGTTTCCTTTCACTGAGTCACCGAATCTGCAATACAAAAACAATCATACATGTTAACTGGACCATACTATTTTATTCAGCTATATAAAGTGTACATATGTTCACATAACAGTTAATTAATTACAGTTAACTTAAATTATATGTTTGATGATATTTTCTTATTGTTAACAACTCCCATGAAAAGACCAACAACCAAGAATACATCCCACCAACAAGTAATGTGTGTGTGTATCCAAAGCATGATATTATTCCTCTGTACCATAGGGCTCCATTGTTGTCTATAAGCGATTAAAAACACATCAGTGAGTTGCACTGGGTGCACAAGTTCCTTCCTTACAATGAACACACACACGCACCATAGTTTATTTTGACTCTCAAACATTGTATGTCCTGTTGCCAGAAATTCGAACTACATTCCAACGAATGCCCCATTTTTTCCTTTTTTTTTATTTTTTAAGTTGACATATATACTTGTGATTTGTCTTTAAAAAAGCTTCTATACTTTTAGCATTTTACCTAGTGTAAGTTTTTCAAATAAACAGTATAGTTGATGTCTTGTAAAATATAAAAACATTGTTAGTACACAATTATAAGCATGCTCCTTATGACACAGTGTTACAAGGATCAGGGATAAGAGGAAACAGTAAATCTGAGCCTCTTTTAATGAGGGCACTTAAGCTGCTGTAACACTCCGCGAGTACACAAGGATCCACGTGGCCTAAATTTCGTCATCAGAGGATGTATGTGAGGCTCTGTGCGAATGTCCGTGTACTCTCCAATTTGGCCACTGCTATGAGGACACCAACTGCACATGCACTCCTCCAAGTGGACTAGAAAGAAGCAAAATAACAACTACGCAGCTGCCTGTGTGTGTGTGTGTGTGTGTGTGTGTGTGTGTGTGTGTGTGTGTGTGTGTGTGTGTGTGGAGAACAACTGAGGCCTTAGTGGCAAGATAATTTTATCCATCTAACCTCAAGTGATGATACTAACAGAGAAAAGACGGACCATAAAGACCAAAACTTACATAGTGCACATTGTTTTTCTTCTAGATCAATTTAATAAAAAATATATTCGTAAAAAAATAATTCAGCAGATTTTCTGCAATATTTTACAATATAAGCTCTGTGTGAAACTCTTACTTGTCTCGAAGCAAAACGCCCTCAATGCAGGCCCCAAACAGAACCACACAGGTGACGTCTGGGAGGCACTGGTCAGGAGAGTAAACTTCTCGTTAAACACACTGCACACACCAACCACAAACTAACAGCCTTTGCCATACTTATGTGATATCTGGCAGCATTAGTTGTGATTCACAATCTCTATACAAAGCATACTTCATACTGTAGCTGATTACGCTACACTAACTATGCTAACGATACTACTATAATGCTACTATATATTAACTTTTTTAAATCAACCACAGTGCCATGTAAAAGGTTTAAGGATACAGATGACAGAGGTGGTAGCAATAGCCATGATGGTCCCAATAGGAATGGACTTCTGGGCATCCCTCAAGTCACCTGACCGGTTTGAACCAGCCATGATACCTGGAAGAGGTGGTCACGACAGAATATCAAACGTGACATATTTAGAAATGAAGCACAGCTCTATGATGAGCAATTCTGACCAAGACAGTAGCACACAAGTTTACAAAATAACTCCCACAATACAATGTGTGTGGGTGTGTCAGTCGCTTTTATCAGTCTCACCAGTGACAGAGGGGAAGTAGATGCCGACCAGCAGTGTGAAGAAGGTGGTGATATCATTGACTACATACGGCAAGTAGATGTCCTGGGCAGGGTCACTTCCCCCAAGAGACGACAACTTTCTGTTTTCTACCAACATAGCCAGAGGACCATACTCTGACCACATGTTTTCTACAAGAGAGACAGAAACAGAGTAATTAACACTGTTACAAAGCAGAGCTCTCAGACGGTTGCTAAATCGCCCAATTGGCAATATAATGGGATGTCTTTAAAGAGACTCACAGATCAAGAGATAAAAACTCAGCTAATTAGTTAAAGTGGATAAGATGACCATGGATTTGGAAACACCCATATTGTGAAACCATGTTGCCAGCTCACAAATCAGAATATTAGAGGAGAAATTAAACATGCTGCTAGTACTGAATCAAAAGATTTATAATTTAACACACTTCAAAAGCAGCATGAGTAAAACATGTCAAATCAAAGTTAATTAGTTTTATAAGTTAAACATTCTGTTACTGCTCCAGACTATTAATTAAGTCAATAGCATTGGAGCTAAGTGAAACAGCAAGTGAATGGCTGGTGCTACGAGAACACTGGTAATTAAAAACAGGTAAGAAGATACAGGTAGGGAAATTGCGGCTGATGTAATCTGTTCAAAGACTTCCAAATACACAAAAAAGTAAAACCTTTCTATTAAGGAGGAGTTATTTGAGGGAGACTGGAGAGGAGCTAAAGAAAATAAAAATAAAAGCAAATGGAGATGGCAGATAGAGTGAAATGATTACATATGATCGTATATCACCTGCAGACAGACGCCAGTTGCTTCACTAGAAATATGACTGGAATGCATTTGCTTGGATGGTTTGGAGTAAAATGAATTTGTCATGGCCAACAGTTACATAACAGGAGGAATGTTCTGTGTTTGCACTGTATTTAATAAAATATCGCAGTCTTTAACTGTGTAAATTCCTATTGAGAGGTTAGTATTTAACACATATTTTCCAAGCCTGTACATTTAGATCATTTTTATTAATTATTTTGGCAATAAAGTGTACTTGAAACACACTTTAAAAGTGTATAAATTTTAGATATCTACATGTTATAGTAGTAAATGTAATACCTGTATATTATATAGGAAATGGGTGCAGAGGAAATACTGTATTCCAACCTGAAATGACTCCGCTGATCAGCCCGGGGATGCCCTGCACCAGAGTAACATTGTTGTTGACAAAATACTCGTTGCAGGTGGCATTGAGCTCTGGCTTGTCACAGAACAGAGACCACAGCTTGGTGGTGACCGTCACGTTGTCTACAACCTCAGTCTTAAGACACTTGTCAAAGAAGTGGTTCTGCAGAGTGCGATTTCCCAACATGCAAACACTGTGTGGAGGAAAAAAGATACTAGTTAGACTTCTTCAAATGACACACTGTTTGAAGTGTTGCAAATGCTTTTTAATAAAGCTAAAAACATGCATCTGTTGTGTTTTTAAAAACTATGGCTGGCTGACAAAGTTAGTCTGATGTCATTATAGCACAATAAGGTTCAAGGAGGATATATACTGTAAACTGGACTCACGGAAAGTCTGGTGGCTCAAAGATGGTCTTGATGACTCCAGCGTAGATGGCGAGGATGGAAAGAATGACACAGGCCAGGAAGACTAAAGCTAGCTTGTTGACATATTTCACCCCCACAAAGACGACCACAGACATCAGTGCTAGGCAGCATGTGCCGTAAACACGCATGTTATTCAGCAGAGCATCGACTTGGTCCTCCTTTTTCTCAGCCACAAAGATGGCTGCTTTAGGCACAATGTAGGTCTGAAAAAACAAAACAAAAGTAAGTAGCAGGAAAAAAAGAATATATATGTTACACACTCATCACTTTCAGTAAGAAGACAAAGAAACGTAAGCCTGTTTATTTTGTTTATACTCATAGTTTTATCCCTGCATTTGAGGAAAACATTCACATACCAAAAGAAGTAGGGCAAAAATCTGAGTTGTTATTTAGTTTTCTAAATATTGTTGTCAAACTCATGTGAGTCTGGGTAAATAGCATGAACTCGGCTGGGTGAAAAGAAAAGACAATGTTGCTGAATTGTAAACACAGGTGGCGGATAACCACCATGTGGAGGTAAAAACCAAGCACAAACAGGGTTCACTTACCAGAAGAATCTCTATAGTACCCAGGATGTACATGGAGCCAGCGAACGTTGTTCCCAGGTAGAAACAGAGGCCTACAGCTCCACCAAACTCTGGGCCAAGAGATCTGGAAATCATATAGTACGAACCTCCAGCTGAGGGAAAAAGAAACAGCGGGATGATTTTTATAAGATTTTGTAAAACAGTGACAGATACTTTCAACAAGGAACATTGTTTTTAATGTTTTGGTCAAAACCTGAAGAATCTACATAACTGAAATGCTTAGACAATGATAGTTGTTATTATTTAACATGAAATCACCAAACATGGAAGGAAATGTGGATTTTATGTGACAAATATTTAAAGCTGGGAAATGTATCATCAAATAGTAAGACTCCATCTGAAGCTAGAGCACATACATATGATTTCATTTTATCCTCATAAGAAACTAAAACAAAAAAAATGAACTGTGTCTGTGAACCAAAGAGTCCTACCTGGCACCACGCCGTTGGTAGCGATTGCACTCATGGATATGGCTGTCAGCATGGTCTGTAGAGGGAGGAAAGCAAGGAACAAAAACATCAGTATAAAATTCCCAAAGCTAAAGACCATACACAGAGTGTAACTCATATCTCTGTGATTGATAAACTCTGTTCATGAGATTCAATGGTACTCCTTTGAAATGTGAGTTATTCCTATGGTCAGTTAATTTTTAATGCTGTATTGTAACAAGGTTATCTGCGATGTCATTATCGCCCAATCAAGACCAAGTACGACAGAAATAATTTCCTTTTGTGGAACAATAAAGATCAGATCTGAACTGACAATTAACACAGGCCTCCTTGCCCACCTCATAATTATTTCTTTCCATGAATTTTCCAGATTTTCGCAACAACAGGATCCTTGGAGAGGTCAATCTGGCATTTAGCCTATTAAAATACTTCTTAGGGGCTTATGTTCTAAATCTTTTGGATTGGTAATGGATACGACTTTTCTGTGAAATCAGTCATTGTGGCTGAGGACATTTATATCAGCCTGTTAGCTAACAGTGCTTCTGGATGAGAGAAAGGACAGAGCAGCGAGAAGGGCAAGGAATCACAAGATAAAAAGAACAAAGAAAAGAGAAAAAGGCATAAAAGTTTAAATCTAAGGGATGAAAGAAAGAGGGCTAGAAAAAAGTGTGAAGGTGAAAGAGCGGAGGACAAAGGAAAGAGGAGAAAGTGGAAGAGGGGAACAAGGACAAGGACACAGCTAAGATAAACCTTGTGCTCTTTGCTGGGCGTCGGGTTTAAAGTGGCAGACGAGCTGGAGTAAAGCCAATTAAACTGACAGATTTACCTCCTGCTTCCACTGAAGCCCTAAGCAGTTACTGTAGCTAGACTAGACTGTAATTAATCAATGTATTTACAGAAAAAAGCAGCACTTTGCAATTATGTCATCACTGAAGAAACATGAAAGGTTAACTCACAATTCCCATGAGTCATATGGACTCATTTGTTTTTATACAGCCACGTGCCATGTTTTGGAAATTCTTTAGTAGTGGAGCTTCAGGACTTTAAAAAGAAACTCGACCGGAACCAAATGTTGTGCTCCTTGAGGCTTTTTCTTACAGTGCAAGTCATCAGCAAAAAGAGATTTGCTTGCATAAAATTCAATTCCTTGAAATTTCTATCTACATACTTTATTACTGTTGAAGAGATCCATGTATTGCCATTAGAGCTTTCACACTAATAAGAATGTGGAGGAGATATGGTCAGAAAAGTTAATAATAGTGTGGTTAAGACTAAAACTGCATCTACTCAAATCCCTCATGCTGCTTTATATGACATCATAAACATTACAGTATAGTGATATAAAACAAAAGGGTTTAGTAGTAATAGAAATAATAATAGGTCACTGCAATAATTTGAACTATACAAGTGGCAAAAACTTTTTTACACTTCTTTATAAAAAAAAAAAGGAGGAAACATTTTAGAAAATCAGGTGCTGCCAGTGACCTATAAACACAATGCACCGACTGTAGGCATGTTGTTGAGCAATACGCAGCCCAAAGAACGAACCAATCATGACATGATGGAAAATAATCATTTGTACACTGTGCTGTGAACTGGGCTAACAGGAGTGCAAGAGAGTCAGAGTGTGTAGAAATGTGTTTGCTTTCTTAAATCTGCGCACTCTTAGTATGTTAGCATGAGACCTGGTCCCATCTGAGCTTTCAGCTTTCTATTTGTAAACAGTGAATGTGAATGATCATAAGAGAATACGAAGAGATTAAACACAGTCAGCTGTTATGAACAGAATAAACCATGGCTGCTCTAAACTGAAGTTGAATGAAATTCCCTTCAGGTTATTTTTAGACATTTTTGATGTCTGTTCCGCAGCACAAAATGTGACCTATAAGCAGGTGGCTGACGTGGAACCATCAGTGCCAAGTCAGATGGGGTATAAGCAGTGAAAATGAACATTAATCTGTTTGACTAAGCTTGGCTCTCTTATTATGTAACAGCAGTGATGCAGTGGAGGGTAAACCCTGCTAGCGCATTTTAGCTAGATTGTAATATATGAAATGGGGTTTCAATCTTTCTAGGCAAACAGTTCATGTAGCTATGAAATCTGATATTAATTCATAGCATTACAACACTGTGTGCTGGCTTACTATTTTCTTCTGACCATAACCATACATATTTAAAAATCAGTAATTCTAATAAATAAAAATATAAATGAATGTCTGAGATTCATGGCTTCAATTGCGTCTTTCAGTTCCTTAAGTAGGAATTCATTTTAACTTAGATTATTGCATAGTCTGGTATGTGGTCATTTTGTCAGTGTTGGCCATATTGTAAGTGAAACTGATCATGCTATGTCCTTAGAGCATTTCATAATGAGGCAAAAAGCATTCATCTGAGATAGTACCGAGAGGTTTTGTTTGTACTTTCCCTGATTAAGTTGAAGTAATCCATTGTCTGCCCTGGGATTGGCAAATATAGCCACTGTGTGGGTGTGCATGTCGCTGCATTTCTGACACTTTGCAGATGGAGGGATTACACGTCAAGCTGCCAGGTACCATTAAAAGTTAGGAGGGTATGGGAAATGGAGAGTCACAGTGTCTAAATATAGGAGGGATCAGTGGCCACAGTCCTGTCAATCCAACATTTGCATCCATCTGCCATCAAAAGTTGAAGCAGCTTTTGCCCCCAGTGTAAGCAAAGACATTCATGTACACAGACATATTCACTCTCATGTCCTAATGTATTCATAATGCACTACAGAGCTGGGTATGTACATTAAATTCACTCTTACATAATCTTGCCTGTCACTGCTCTAATGACTTAAACTCTAAAGGATAAATAATATCCGGGTCAAGAGTCAGACCAGCTCATGTCAGTTTGTTCTTTTCTATCACTTAACAAGACATATACCATGTTTATGTGGAATAGTGAAGAATATATTATAACATATATATTTTATCCCTGCTAATTAAAGAGGTAAAGGCACGTCAGTCAGAAAGAATGAGTACTCACACAAGAGCAGCACAAGCCGACAATAGCCAGGGACTCCAAGATGCCGGCAGTGCCGACAATCCAGGTAAGGCGGAGGAACAGGATGACCCCCAGAATATTCTGGAGGCAGGGGAGGTAGACACCCATGAAGGTCCCCATCTGTGGGCTCTAGAGAGGGGGACAAGGGGAGTAGGTGGAAAGGGTGAGATGGGAGAGAAAAGAGAATTAAAATGTGTTCATGTGTGCAAGTTTGCAGGAGTGTGATTAGGGATAGAAAGGGGAAGAGGCAAGATGGAAGAGAGGAACATGAGGTGAGAATTACAGCAATGTCTTCAACTATGAACAGGAATATTAACACAGGAAAAAGCAAAGAGAAAGCAAAGAATGAATAAGGGGAAATGGGAAATAAAGTCATATCAGCGTTTCCCATATTTATTTATTTTTTCCATTTCAAATGGGTAAAATCATCTTATTTCATTGTAGTGCGGGTATCAGTTCATTAATTTGCTCAACCACTCCTTGCCTCGCTCTTGTTCTCTCGCTAACAAACATATTGACAATGGCCCCATCTGTCATATTCAGAATGGCCTTCAGGAGCACTGGGAAAAATCCAGCCGCCTCGGTGGGCCAGTGGATTGTGAAAGAATCCATAAAGTGCTCCACTGCAAATAACTGGCAAATACTTTGTGACAAATAAAAACGGAACAATATACAAATCTCCATTGCTTCACGTTGTGTCAATCAAATAGCAACCCTCACAGACTTGGGTCGGGTCAGAGAAGGCCAGTACAGGGAGACAGGGACAGCATTACTTAATAATTGGCTCCGATGCAGCCGCCTGTCCCTTTCTGTAGTCACCACTCAGTGCTCTGGCAGGACATTGCTCAAGACCACAGTCTGATTGGTTCCACATCATGAGTAACAGCTTATCAACTCTGACAATTATTGTGTACACGATCAGTGTGTATCAGTGAGTATTGTGTACACAATAGGCACAGACTGGAGCACCTCCAGTGAGCCAGCCTAGCTGTGTCAAAGGTAAGACAGCAGATATTGCTGAAGCTGCAAAAACATCACAATATTATGAACACGTTCATTTGTTGTTCCAAGACACACTGAGCAAGAGAGAGCAGGATAGAGAAGCCATCGCTAACTGCTAAGCTAAAGTAAATAGCAGATCTGAATCGTGCCTTAACAACTGAATTAACTGTGATCATTGTGGAGGATGTAGGGTGTAGTGCTGTTGAGTTGTATAGCATTATAAAGAGATGTGTCTCTATTATTTAGCCTTACCTCATTGATATAAATGGGGTGGACAAAAAAATAGAAACACCTGGACACCACGGTGGGTGTCCAAAAACTTTATGCAGCAGTAGTTTGTGTGTAGTGTTAGTATATCGGTTCCAAATATCAGTTGTGGGTTTCCGTGATTACTAATAACTGGTATCAGAATCGGCCCTAAAAAAAAGACACTCCTAACCCCAAATTTTTGTCTAAGACAGTGATTAAGTCCCTGATTTCCCCATGCTTAAATAAGGACTTAAAAGCTGTGGTTTTAACCGCGCAAAATCTTGTTCTAACCATTTCTTTTATGGAACATCATCATAAATACAGAGGGAAATGTCTAATTTGCAAAGCAAAAGCTGAAGATTATGCTTCGAAACATATTTGATAAAAATGAACTAACGTTAGAAATGGACAAGACTTACATCTCAGTGACAGAGGCATCATTTATATAAACCACTTTACACTATCCAGTGACCAGTAATAAAAGTTGTTGAAAATCCTTCAATCCTTCCACCCCAAAAGATAGCATTCCTTGCAAGAAACTATTGTTTCACAACAGCATGTAAAAAGGCACAGGCAAGAGGAATATATTAAACTTTTCTGACAGAAAACAAAAAAAACATCAAACCGATCACCTCAGATTGACAAGCAGCTACCTTTTTAGCCATTTATCTCCAAATGTACAGCATTAGTCCCACTGGTTCAGGCAAAGAGGGGCGACAAGGGTGTCAGCTTCATCCACTTATTTCTTTACCAAGATGTTCCTGCAAGCCAATGGGAGGTACCAGAGGCCTATTTCCATTCAGGGGACAGGATGGCGCAACTGGCCTGGGACTGAGGCTGTGGTTACAGAAGCATCTATATGCCGCATGGCAGCACTGTGGCTACTTTCAATTCTTCTTTTCTAAAAGCTGAAACATGAGGAGAAACAGTACAAATGGTCTGGGGGACAAGGACTGACAAATAGGTTATTGTAGAAGTCAGATTGCCAGAGTTTTATTTCGTATTTCATCTCCGCTATGAACTCTGTCCTCTTACCCAACCAACAGGGTCAACCTGTATTACCTATACAGGTATTTTATAAAAGACATCTCTGTGCTCTATAGGAATTTTTGCCTTTAAAATAAGATTGTTGCATTAAAGGAAGCTTGTTGTTTTAGAAGTCCAGATTACATTTGTCCACTTGCGATATAAGCACTGAGTCTAGATAAAACTGCTTCTTTAGGAACAATTATTCTGTTTCTGTTTTCAACTACAAAAAGGATTAATGCAATACAGGCTTACTGACCGGATCTGTAATAACTCCGTTGCAGATTTTTTTGTATCAGAAATCTCCTGAATGAATATATGTACGTTTCCTGTTACCAGGGTAAAGCAACAATATACCAAAGAGTGAAAAAACTAAACATAACACATATAATAAAATTTTATATTTTTGTCTAAATGGTTTGACCATTTAATTTAACACAATTAACACTGATAAGTTTCACAGTGAGCATGAAGGGTGAGAAAGGACACAAGATGCTATGGAGAAGAAAATAAGGTTTAAAAGGAAAGGTTTAAATATTAAACAAACAGCAGGGCTTCATCGATAGTTCAGCAGGTCTGAAAGAACAACTGTACTGTACCTACAGTAACTGTACAGCATGTAGACAACACCACCTTAAAGCTGTGACACACACATCATATGAAACAAGAGTCTCTGCTGTACCTTAACAGCTTTCTTCTTGGGCCCCTCATCATCATCAGCTTCCTCATGCTCCTGGGCCCCCTGGGTGAGATTGGTGTAGTTTGCAAGTTTGTTGAGGAGAGATGACACCATGGGGTTGCTGTCCATTTCCTCCTACAATTAAAGAAAACCTTATTTTTCACTCAGGGTTCCTTTATTTCCATGTTACAGTAACAAAATGTAAATGTCAACAAGGTGAAAAATAATATAAGATTTTTAAAAACACTTTAGCTTTTTTCAGAGAGGAAAACTCTTCTAGGATCAAACTGAAAAGTGCAATATTTAGTTTGCTAACTGTTCAAAGCATCTTAGAATAGCATGGCTGGATCAGCTTCAGGCAGAGCGGTGAAAACAGAAGCCGCAGTGCCTAATTGATTCTATACAAGGGCCAGTGACCACAGAGTAGCAAGGTCTGCCAAATGGCAGAGCAAAGCACCTGGCAACGGGTCAGCTGAAAGAACTTAAAGGAATGCACTGGCTTTTATGACAAATAAACTCTTTGATTGATGCATTGTTGAGCTAAGAGAAGACTGGTACTTTCACCTCCTTGTGTACTATTTATTTAGTTAACCACAACTTACCCTGATGCTTTAGTATAGTGTGCATTAATGAATGGCTTGAGCTTCATAGGCTAGGTCTAATTTAAACTGTAGATTCTGGCAGTGAATGTGAACTTAAAAAGGCTATTGGTGGAATTGCAGCTTCTACCCCACAGTTTAGGGTTTCTCATTCATGGCTTATAACATCTTGCCAAAATAAACCACACAGCTACGCTTCCTTGTTTAGTAAAACATCCCCCTGCCCTGTGCATATGGCCTATTTAAAATTCAAAATGATGAGAAGTGTTGGACGGTTACCTCAAAAAGAGCCATGTTGGTGCCATCATAGCTGTTGCCTTTGTCATTGTCTGTGTTGTTGATAAAGGGACTGTTTTCCTTTGGAACACCATCACCTGTGGAAACACAGGAAGAAATGCAGTGTAGGTTTAATATGTCACGTAACCAAAGCAAGATATGGGCGATACACTCCCTGTTTTCACTGTCAACCAAATTTGCAACAACGTACTCTACTTTTGGTCTTAGGTTTGCAGGTCTTTTGTTTTCCACACCACACATGAAGCACAAGCTTTAAAAGTTTGTATTAGAGATGTCACAGTGACAGTTTCTGTACCCAATACATACATATAGACACACACACACACTTTTGGCTTTTTGGCAAATTAATTAAAAAAATATTTGCTTTATGATCTGTCTATTCAGACTAGACTAAACATACATTTATGACACACTCGATGAATAAATTAAACAACATGATCCACTTTTCACTTGGAAGGAATAATGTTTTGACCTTCATCAATGTTATCATTAAAAATTTATACAAGACACATTTAAATAGAAACAAAAGAACAACCGGCTGAACAATTGAATTTTCCAGCTAAGGTAGCTGCAGATTATGTGAACACAATGTGATACAGAGGAGTTCATGTGCTTTAACAACAATGTCAAACCTGTAAGAATTGCACGACAAAAACATTTAGGTTTAACAGCAAGTAATGTGGTGAAAGTAGATGAGCCACACATTACTTTCTTTTCCAATTAAGTACCAAAAACTAATTTAATTAATTAGCAGGTCAGGACTGACTTTGTTTGCATGGTTGGACCCTGCAGTTATTAGAAGAGGGCTTAGAGATGTAGTACAACAGCAGCAACAACTTCATTACTTACTACACACGTGTGACAAGCGGGACTCTGACAACTCCCGCCTTACGGCAACTCTTAAGGGACACACTGCCTCAAATATCGAAGTAACCTACAAACACAGGACAGTGTGTTGAAGTAATTACATAACAGTATGTCTGGCAGGAAATCCAAAGAGTGGGATCATTTCAAGAGGCTAAAGGGCGACCCCAAATAAGGTGACATGCAAACTGTCATTCATCATTCGTCAACCTCAGACAACGCTTGCTATTTGAAACATATAAGTAGCCTAACATAATAAACGCACATGTGGTAGTAAAATTAAAGTTGTTGCTATGGTTCATTGTACTACGTCTCTAAGTCACACCCCTGCTTCTTCTAATGTTCTCTTTGCTAGTTGTTCTGACATAATCAGAGTCATTACCACTTTTCCGGTGCCATTAACAGGCAGCTCGCTTCCCCCACACGCTTGTGAAGTTTATTTTGCATATTCATCTAACATCATCATTCAAGGATTTACATCCACATACTCATCATGTTTG
This sequence comes from Seriola aureovittata, assembly GCF_021018895.1. Taxonomy (NCBI): domain Eukaryota; kingdom Metazoa; phylum Chordata; class Actinopteri; order Carangiformes; family Carangidae; genus Seriola; species Seriola aureovittata. The sequence continues at coordinate 3,382,282 of NC_079383.1, read as the reverse complement.
AAAAGCATGAATAATACGCTTTAACAGAACACAACTGAATATCATTTTACACTCCTACCCCATGAGCTAAAGGACAATAGATAAGACTCTTGAGGTCTTATATTTCAGCCAAACAAGTTCTGTTACGGCCTATTAACAGGAATTTTGAGAAGTAAACACACCATCTTCTCTCCATCTCCACTTGCCAAGCACAACAGAGCTCACACAGTCAATCCACATCACACACAGCAACCGAGCCATCTTCAGAGAGGACATTCTAGCACCAAACTGTGAATCACGCTGTGTCTTTGCTTCTGGGGCTGGCAACATACACAGCAACGCACTGAACAAATGTTTTGAATGAACAGACAAGTTAGAGTGCAGGGGCTAAGCCAACATGCTGCAGTCAAGTCCAAGTGTAACCAGTGAGGGTTATCGCATGTGTTTCTCTTTACACCAGCTTTAATTCACATAGCTATGTGATGGTTCCAATATTGAAATTAAAATTAAAATTAGCAATGGACTCACATATACAAATAACCATGATGCAAGTGCAAAGGAAGAAATAGAATACCGATCTAGGCAGATGCATGATGAATTTCATCTCATTTATTTCCCATAATCAGGTTTACCAGATTTTCTGAGGATTCAAAGAAAGCAACAAACATATAACATTCAGGCTGCTGTTGTATTAAAGCTTTGACTTGGGGTGAGAGGGAGAGAGAAAAAGTGTCAGCAGTTGAAGTAGATCTCAGTTCTGCCATGCAACAAGGGTAATAATAAAACTCTACTGGCGTAAGCCTTTGCAAAACAAACAGACAAAAATGTGAAAATGTGCTTTATAGACAATAAAACACTATAAATAAAAGCCAATAAGACAAAAAGTAAAACAATAAACATGAGGTTCAAAGGGAATACAAGAGGAAAAATACAAAAGGGAAACAAAACAGAGGTGGTGACTACAAACCTCTTAGACTGAAGAGCAAAGTCCATACCAGAGGACTCACCAAGACCCACCACAAAGATAATGGAGCACAGAAAACTTCTATCATCTAAACACAACAAATGCAGCAATTTCCTGCAGAAATAGTCCACCACCATTGCACCGACTACAGTATCCACGACTAATGACTCAGAACCGTACAAACCCTCAGGGAATGTTGTAAACCGTATCTGACACTCACTACACTTCTGTGTCGTCTATAGGTAAAATGTCAACAAGGCTGCGGGCTGAGCCAAATGATCAATGCAGTGTTCATCTGATTTTTACTCCAACCATGTTCAATCAATACTGGTGAGTTTATTATTCAGTCTAGGGCGGACTGCCTATTATCTTATTGAGTAATCAATTACGGGTAAATGGTTTGCCTGTAATATCAAAAAAAGACTGAAAAATGCTGAATATCATTTCCCAGAGCTCAAGGTGATGTCTTCATTTTCTGACCAACAGTCCAAAACCAAACAGTTTTTCAGTTTAAGATGATAAATATAACAAAGACAATCATCACTTTTGAGAAGCTGAAACCAATGTAATGTAATGTGATGCAAATGCACTTGAAAAAAGACAATTAATCCATTATCAAAAAAAAAATTCTATTAATTGACCAGTTAATTAACTCCTGACAAAAATGGCACTCTGGATGGATGAAATTCTTATAAACATCCTCAAATTCTGCCTCAAATGACGAATATCCTGAAAAATGAACACCTCACTGTAATAAGTGAGACCAGGTCTCTCAAGAACTGACATGCAGACACATGAAGATATGCTGTGTTAAATATCCAATACATTTCTGACTCTAAGAAAATATTACATCATGATCCATATTGTCATCATTACTTGATCTCACTTCTATAGAAAATATCTGGTGTGGTTGTAATGTTCATGACCTTTATCCAGAAAGAATCAGTTTTCAGTTTTAAGCTACTTGTTCCCTACAATTAAACAATGCATTGCCTCAAGACAGTACAAGAAATATCAACAACCATATAACATTATACATTATTTGTCAGGGTGGCCCTTACATTGTTGAGTCAGCCACAACCACGGCTCTCTGCCTGGACTTCTTCATCCATCAATGGAGCTGCCTATTGTGAACTCTGACTGCAATGGGGATTTCATGGATAACTTTTACTGCTTGATCCAGCTGCAGGGGAATAAGAGGCTTGCAGCATGGCTTAGCTTGCTAGTAATCACAGGGAAAGTCACTATGTCCTCGTACTGTGTGGTTCTTTAAAACACAGTCTGAGTGGGATAGCAGAATGTGATAGGTTAGGAGACAATGTTTCAATAAATTGGGACTACGGGGAATGAATTTAAGATAGTGACTATTCTGTATGATACTTTGAGGATGCAGCCAAGGGTGAGTCAACCCGTTAGTCATCGCTTATCTCTTTAGACGCTGCACACTACAGGTAATCATTGTCTTAAATGACACCAGCTTAATCCTCTTTGAGGCCCGGCAGGAGGCTAAAACTGGCAGGACTGTTCAAATCAGATGAACTTTCCGCTTTAGAACGTGCACATGTGTAAGGTGCTTTAGGCGTCAAACAGGAAGTTGTCACTATCATTTACAATAACTCAAGATAAAATGATCATAGACAACTGCAGCCAGAAAAAGTCCAACATTACAGTTAAGAAAATATTTAGTGACACAGCCAGCAATCAATATTAAAAATAATCTACTTTCTTGTGTTGCATTGCCAAACAAGAGCTGTCATTTTGGACATCACAATTACGTCACTTAAGGATTATGTTTAATTAAAAGCTGGAGCAATAAGTCGATTAAATCTATTTTCGATAATCAATGAAATAAATTAATTTTGATTAATCATAGCAAGACAGAAGTAGTCGTAATTGCGTCTCTGAATCTTAATTTGTTTTTTTTTTTTTTATTAACGTGGTCATCACCCAATGGTAACACACTTACAGTCAATGAAAGCTGTGATCTTGTGCCCCTTTAAGCTAAAAATACCTAAAAGACTGATGAGTGGCAACAAATTTTATGTCACCACAATGTCATTAAATCCTCCAGTGACCTCCAGCTGTACTTCCACATCACCATTCCAAACAAGGCAGAGGTGCCAGCTGCCACAAAATCCTCCCAGTAGATACCAAATACTTCAGTTACTGCAGTCAACGTTGCAGTAGATTGCACTAAAGAAAAAGGGCAATTGACAGGTCAATGCAATGGAAGATGCAGATTATCCGACTATCCATGTCTGTCAGTCTGTCTACATATAATCCTGACTGTTGGTGTGTAAATGTCAACATGTGTGTGTATGTGTGAGTGTCCTTAGGTCTGCTGTAGTGAACAATCCTGCGGGACATGGTCCCATTTCATATACAGTAGCAGTGACAACACTCTGGCCTAGTTAACAGATGTTAGCCTCTGTGCACATTACGCATGTTGTCAATTTCCTTGGACTAATTTACTCAGCTTCCTGGAAATTCATATTTATGTCTAAACATGATCAGATGCATTTGCACTGCAGTTTCTCACTAAAAAGAAATAAAAACATCTAAGCATTAACATTATTTCACACCACAAAGGTGGAAGACTGACGTTCAACTAACAACATGGGTTAACCCACTTGGTAATTGCTTGTAGCTTTGGTGGGAAAAGGTTCAGATCACATTTCTACCACCCCATCCAGCTCTGCCTGCCCCCTGCCCCCCTCAGGAAACCCAGCTCAGTTATGATGACTGACCAGCTTCATACTGCAGAGATGGCAGCCTGCTCTTTGACGTTATTACCCATCCTGCATTGCTTAAAGTCCTAACATCAGCTGTTCTCATGTCAATTTAGGAATGCTGAATGTGCACCGCACACTCAACCTTGTTCAGAAGGAGCAAATGAAATATACACTATATATTTATATATTAGCAAACATGCACCTGGTCTATAGGAGAAAATGAGAGAGAAGAGAGTAACGCTCAAGATGAAAGCTGCTATGAGGGTGTGTATGTGTGTGATTTGATGAAACTGACAATGGATGCAAACAAATATCCGGTCTTAAAAGCCCATCAATGTCTCCAGCCAAATGGATCTTTCAGACTCATCCTGTGATTCTGTTATATGTGCACTATAATGTATGTACCGTGATATGGAACCCATTTATAACAGAGGCATGTGAACACTTATACATAAATAACTGGAGCAGCATCGTAGAGAAACTTCTGTCAACACGTTGAATCCCATGAAACCTAAAACCACAGTGAAGCAGTGAACCTGATTTTTGGCTAACAGTATTTGAGTGGAGTTAACATTCTTTTTGCAGACGATGTTCTGGGAGGACTTGGAGAGTCCAGAGTAAGCAGGTTCACCTCATTAACTACAAAACTACATCTGCACTAAAAAAAAACGATTGTTTTTCTCTCTACTTGGTACAATAAAAGGTGTTTATGTGTTGGTTTAACAGTTTGGCAGTAAAAGAGTGCATGCACGGTTGCACTACATCGTCTTTATTGTGTTTACCTTCTTCTCAAAACTTCCCCTTCTTACTTTGTATGTACTTTACCTAAACATACAGGTCTCTGGATACAAAACAATCAAGTTATACATTTTTGAAAGATGTTGCAGTCACAGGTTCTTATTGTGGTCATGACAGGAGTCAAGAGTGAAGACACTCTGCTTTACCATGTCCAGTGACAAGCCTGCAATTAATCAGAACACATTCAAGTCAACATATCCATACAAAGCAAGTGGTCACAACCAAATATATAATATTTTGACATGGTACCTTCAAATGACTAAGATCAGACCTGATGTTTTCGCTGCAGATGGTAAGCTGAACAGTGTAACTCTGCCTGAAATTCCAGCCATAAACTAGGTTGTCAGCCAAGAGAAATTGACCGAGGCTGAATGTTTGGTAGTCACTGAATTGCTGTACCTTCTGATTTTTCTATCGGTGTAAAAACAATTTCTCACACAAGAGATAAAAAGGGCGTTTACCTGCAAGCTTGCCGTAATGAACCCACTGCGAATTAGCCCTAGCTCTGTAGTTCGACAATGCTTTTATGGTTTGCTAATTTATTGCAGTGTTTACTCTTACCACTCTCAAGAAACCCATTTCCAGCTGCAGCAGATATATTTTCAGCAAACAAGCTTTGATAAATCAAATGTTCACTCCCTGCCCAGCCCCTACCAACTGGTAATGGACCAGATATTCCTCTCAGGAGTTGCAGAAGTCCAAATGAGACTTTAAACGAGAGTCACATTCGTCGAGTGGCCAGAAACACAACTCCAGATGAATGCTTATGATGCCCAGTGACTGCTGTTAAATAGCGTATGTGCACTGTAAGCAGGATTTGTTTCTTAAAACTGCCCTGTGTGACCTATATAACAAGTCATTCAGTAACTCTGAAACAGTCAGCCTTGTATGCAACTTATTACTGTTATTACTGTGTCATTATATTTAGTCTTTTAGCCGGGCTGAGATGATTTGTTGATTAGTGCAAATCTGTCATAAATTGGGGGCAATATTTTCTAATTTTATAGCAGGATCCACCGAAATGGTTTTATCAGGGCCGATACTGATTATTGGTAATCAAGGAAATCGATAGCTGATATTTGGAGCCGATTTACCAACACAAAACTACTGCTGCATAAACCTGCCGTGGTGTCCAAGTGTTTCTATTATTTTGTCCACCCCATTTATATTAATGAACAAAGGCTAAATAACACAAACACCTCATAGCACCACACACATCTTCCAACACAACAATTGTATTACAAACGGAGCATTTTAACCTTCATGAAGGAAGATTTATTGCAGGACTGTTGTATTAGACCTGGTAATATAGTAACATATTTGCAGTCTGTGCATACAACTGATAATTACAAAGTGCCTGGAATTTATTGGTTGCTTTCAATGCTGTTCTCACCTGGGATAGTTGTATATGCATTGAAATACCAATGGTAGCCTGAAGTTGTATAGTTTTTTGTCATTACGTGTTTTAGGGCTAACCCTAACCCCCCTTTAAAAATGTAACACAGTAACATGTTTACTTTTATCTGAATACATTTTTACTCAAGTAATTTTATTTCTACTTCTCAGCATATTGTCTCCAGTTACCAGCATTTCTGTGTTACAGGTAGTGTTTATTGTTGCTCTGCCTCAATCCAGCTAGTTTAGCTATTTTCCTCTTTGCAGCAGCTAACTACCCACTGTACATTTAAACGTACACCTATGTCTGTTGAATCATAGCTCTCTCCCAACTTTCTTGCTAATTCCACCATTGTTCACACGCAATTCAGATCTGATGGCTTCTCTCTCTCCCTTTCATTCTTCTGCTCTCTCTTGCTCGGTGTGTCTTGGATCAACAAATGAACTTGCTTTACCTGCGACACACAGCTCTACTAGCTCACCAAAGCTGTTCTGGTCTGCACACAGTAGCTCTCAGCATTGACAGGATATTACTCAGGACATATAATTAATCAGATGTTGCTGCTGGTGGGACATGCTCAAGACCACAGAGTGGTAACTTCAGTAAGGAAAAGGCGGCTGCATCAGAGCCAAAATAGCATATTTTTAAACTAAATTTATTTTATCAGTAATCAGTTTCAAAAAAATTCTGATAACTGCAAAAAAGCTGAATATCAGACCAGTCAAATAATCAGTCAAACCCTAGTTTAAACCAAACTGAATACAGAATCCAATCCACCCACTGATGTGGGTATAATAAAAATGGGTAACGGAGATGGGTGAAACCTCCTGTGTAATTGTTGATGAATGAATGCAGGTGTTTTTAATGGCGAGAGCTTTGCGTGTGTATGTGTGTGTGTGTGTGTGCACATGTTCCATTTCTGCAGGTGGAGCCACTGCTATAGCACATTAGGTGACCCTGAAAAGTGTGACATTGCTAAAGGGCATTTACTATGCAAGAGGCAATGACATATTCAAACCAGGCATATTCAAATTAATCGATCAAATAAAATAAAATCAACCCTCTCTGGTAAAAACATGAACATCCTCTTCTTTGATAACTCCCAAAGCTTGGATGGTAAAACACCATGGTATGATGGAAAACATGACAACTACCTAAACTGCCAAGCAAAGTTAAAACCAGTTCACTTGGATTCAAGTAGATTTTAGATTCCTACTAACTGCTTGCCGAATTAATAAATAATAATGAAAGGGCCTGGTGCAAAGACAATTTTTGGCCAAGACAATAAATTCTCACCAATTTTATGCTGTTAACATCGTCATAAAATAATAAAACTTTGAGTTGTGTTAGTAAGAAAGTTTAAGGATGAGGTGACAATTCTGTCATATAAGCCTCATATTTTAAGAACCACTCTGGTGGTTCCTCATTGGCCAAAAAATTACTACAACTTGACCTTATATTACAATACTGCTGAAAAGTATAGGATAAAAATATTTCTTTGCCACAATATTTCTATTTTAATACCATGTAATACAGCCTTTTAGATTCATGTAATATGCGCAATATACGTTGCGTAATACATGTAAATACATGTAAAGAAAGCTGAGGTTTATAAAAGCTTTTTTATATTTTCTGTAATTAAGTTTCTCTGGATATAAGCCCATCAGAAAAAGCTTAGTCCATATTTTTCTTTCATATTAGGGAACCACTGTTTTAATTCATTCCATTACACAATGCAAATTAAATTGTCAGTACCTAAAACTGCTTGAAATAGGTAGACACAAGTACATATGTAAGAGTAAACAATTCACCACCATTACAATTACAACCATGCACAAATAAAGTCTGTGCATAGTATAGAAAATCCTGACTTCTGGTGTATGCTGGACTGATTTAACATCGGAAATTTAAAGAGCTTTCTTTTACATCAGAGTCAGTGATGTTACATAAGGGAGAGGGATTCCCTGATCCTGCCAAAGCACACTTCACAGGAGAGGATGGTTTTGAGTCAGACTTCAGCAACTTCATCATCAGATTCACCAGCAGGTACAGGTACATTCAGGATGCGCTAATGGCTAGGCTCAGCTTCTCTGGTCACTGTGGTAATAAATGACCATGCATCCTATTTATAACCACTAAGCTGCACACTGTGACGACACTGTAAGCTGCCTAACACTGCCAGAGTTAGCCAATGGCTCATTGTTACAAAAAAAAAAAAAAAAGAAGAAGAGGGAAGTAAAAAAAGACAGAGCTGTAGGAGATGTAGTGAGTCTAGACAAGTCAAAATCCTATAGCTCAAGATTAATTTAAAAAGAAACATACAATTATCAGTTTAAAGATCAAGAAGTAGCAGTAACAAAAATAAGCAAATTCACTTCATTTATATACATTTTTGGTAAGCACTAAGTCTAACTGCTGGAAGGCACCATCAGTGCATACATTTTCAGTCTGTGCCATGCTCTGTCCATTCATTCATACAGGATCACAATTCATGCAAATAGCATGACTTCTGACTCAATGTCTCTAAAAACAGAGCACCACAAAGCTCTTTGCTGATTAATACTTCTCCATCCCTTACACAATTCACACTAAATCTAGTCCAGGGACACAACAAGTTAAAGCCAGATTTTCCTTTGGTGAAGCAATTTATCTTTGAGGAGAATCATTATGCAAGACAAACAACTGGCTCTAATGCAGGTGCGCTACAGAGAGCCCATCAATAAAACAACTATCCTTATACACCTGCCCTATAAAAATCTGCAGATCAAGATATAAATGTTACACACTTAACCAAATATACTCAATGCAGCCACAGTTTTTTGCTCAAATATAGTTTTGTTAGTCAAGGGCAACTGAAGGAGTTAAGAAAAACTTACCCTTTTGTCGAGAGCCTCCCCTGGGCTCCATTCTGAGGAGCGGGGCTGAAAAGGGGGGTGAAAGGGAGGGGGTCCTAGTAGTGGTCCCTGGGGAACTCCAGTAATGGGGGTGCAAAGTATAGAGATACTGCTAGTGAGGTGCAGAAGTCAGGAATGCTGCCTGTGCTGTGTGGATAATGTGAGGATCAGCTATTTCTGACAGCGTGCGGTGGTGTTTGTGTTTGCCTATGTGCGTGCGTGCGTGTGTGTGTGGAAAGTGGCCTGTGACGACGATGTCAGCAGCATCAACCATGCATCACAGAGCACCCTCGCTAACACACACACCTCCCTTCCCTCAACCACCCTGAGCTTCTGATCCCTGCTTCACACACACACACACACACACACACACACACACACACACACAAGCGCGTGCATGTCTGAACATACTCACTAAGGGGGTGGAGCACAGAAAGCGAGGGAAGCAAAAAGCATTAGTAAGACAGACCTACAGTTTTAGGGGTGTGGCAGGACAGGGAAGGATGGATGGATATACACACACATGTAGGAAAAAAGTACAGATGAAAAAAAGAGTAAAAACTGGCTTCTTCACAGAAAGCACATCTGTGAGCTTGTGGCGCTGAGGACGCAGAGACAGCGCTTGGCATCCAAGTGTGCAGTATATCATTTTGAATCAATAATTGTCGACTATTTTAAACCTCAGGTGCTGCCTCAGAGAGCAGTTTCATTTACTATCTGACCTCTAGGGTGCCAGAGGTGGAGAAAGTCAACTGATCAGCAAAGCACAGGGAGCACACAGGACAATAAACCTGGGAGCTATGACAACAAACTGTATTTTATGGGATGTTATGTAGCCATGCAATTTTTTGCATCTTTACAATATTAATGTCAATACTATTAGTATTATTATTTTTAATGACTACTATTACTATTAAATCATTAAATATGAATGACATTTAGGTATTAATTTTTGGGTTGATTAACATGGCAACAAATAGAGCATCAGGTCTTAATCATGTATTTAATGTTTTTGTAAAACAACCTCTGTTCAATATCATCAGAAAACCAAAAAATTAGAAAGAAAATCCTTTGACGAGCATCAGCTTCAGCATTACCAGGGCATGCACACCTAATATGAGCTCATTTGAGTTGGACTGAACTAGATGTGAGCTGAAAAGAGCCAAAGATGTGCTACAGGCCAACAAACAGTATAAACAATTGCAGACCAAGCTCGCCCTAGCCTTTCCCCACAGCTTTTGTGAACCTCACACTCTGCTGTCTACCTTTGTCTTGGCTGCCCATTAATCTGTCCATCTAAAAGCATGTGAAGTGGGCACTAATCACTTAACCAGATTAGGCTAATCCTGAACTTTTTATAAAACGCAGGAGCCACGTCCAGGCTCCAGGGTGGAGGAAGATACCACTTTTAAGCCACAGACAAATTGCAGCTTACGTTCTGCTGCAGTCTTCTGGCCACTGGCTGACTATGAGTCAGGAGAGTGACCTTCATCAGGCTGAAACATATTATCTGTTAGTGATTCAGGTAACACAGGTAGACTCATTGGCTATATACTGTGACAATACATTGAAAGAAAGAAAAAACACTCCATCATGTGAAGACAAAACTGAACATCCGTTGCCAGTGTCATTAAACTGACAGATGTGTCAAGGCAGAGCTTAAAGAGGGGCTATCAAATCACACAGTAAGAAGGATTTAGTAGTATCAAGCTTCACTTGGTTTGATGTCAGATGGCTGCTGTTAGTAGTTATTATGTGTGTCTTTGTGTGTGTGTTTGCGCGCACGCGTAAGTGTCTGTGTGTTGCACTTAATGATGTCCTAAGCCTTTAAACCCTTCAGGTAAACAACTGTTGCTGTTATGCAACACACAGCATGGGCGGGAGAGAAAGGACAGAGAGACAACTGTTACTGAGATTCTATATATGGGTTTAGGATTTATTGGATAAATTAAAACATCCTTACAGTGATGGTGGGAGTTGCAATTAGAAAACTGATCTGGTCTGAAATAAGTTAAATGACTGCTGAGTAAGAAGAACCCATCACGACCATATTCAAGTAATTATGTGCCAGCTGGACTACAACTGGACTTCTGCTCAGTAAACGACAACATGTGGAATGACAGCAGCGAGTACAGGTGCAGCAACAGGTCTACTGCAAGTGTGTGTGTCATTTGATATCTTCAAAATTAGTTATTTTGCCTCCTGTCCCTGCTCTGCTCACATTTTGGGACTTTTACAGAGAATAATTATTGTGCTCGTTCTCTCTGCAGCAGGTATGTTATTAAGTGGAGTGTGTGCAGTGCTTTCACCGTTTCCATTCAGACCAGGCTTGGAAGAGGAGAGGGCCACAGCACCGTTTAGTAAAGAAAAAGGAAAGTAATTCAGCTATAGTAATCATCTGCTTATAGTGATCAATTTGACCTAGACAGATGTGACCACTATAAGTGGGTTCCACGACATATGTGTGTGCGTTTCTGTGTATATACACATTTCCTTTTCTTTTTCGCAACACTATGATGGCATGTTATAGTAAACAGAAACAAATCTTTGACAATTCAAGGTACTCTTCTGATTTAACATACAATCAAGAGTTTTAATTTTTAGATAGCATATATTTAAAAAAAAAAAAAAAAAAAAAAGTATTGTTTGTTGTACAAGAGTAATATAATTCTAGATATACACACATCCATTTTTACTTTAAATTGCAAAATCAAATGCAAGGACAGTATATGGTCAGGTTACGTAGTCCTACCCATTTGTTCCGACCAAAAGTGCAAATGAATCATGGTCATGTGAGAATGAATGACAGTGAAGCCATTTGACTTCTCCAAAGCAGGAAAACCTTTTTCCCTAAAACTGATTAAACTCCACTCAAAGCAAGCCAGAAAGACCAAAGAGAGAGAGAGAGAGAGAGAGAGAGAGAGAGAGAGAGAGAGAGAGAGAGAGAGAGAGAGAGAGAGAGAGAGAGAGAGAGAGAGAGAGAGAGAGAGAGAGAGGGAGAGAGAGAGAGAGAGACACCACCTTACCCAGATAATTCCAATAATTCCCCCCTTCTCCAGATGGTGTCACTATCTCACAATTTAAAGGAAACTGCACATACATACAGACCTCTCCTTTTACTATGAAGTTACTGTAGTTGGCAAGTGAAACCGCTGGATTGCAACCTGAATCACACCAGACCCGGCTCAAACCCTTCTCTAATAACTCCCAGTGTACACTTAAAATGTAGCCAAGGCAATTCAGAGGGATATGATGGACTTTAGGAACCGGATGTTTGTTGCGCTACTATGGGTATGTTTGATAAGGGATAGTGGGAAGCATTTAGAAGAGAAGAGGAGAATATCTGCTCACTATATTAATAAGTATGTATGTCCTGATTTGTTTCTTTAGTAAGCCAAATTAGAGAACTGCAATGTGTGCAGCCTTCACTGTCAAAGCTCAGTTGGATGATGACAGATTATTAAAGGTAAGCAAAGGGAAACTGTCTTATTTTAGGTCAGAGATCAGTTGTAAGAAAAGAAACTCTTAAGTTGGCAGTGATTTAATGTCAAACACATACTTCTGCAGAGATCACATTTGCAACATAGAACTTGCATCTGATTAATACATGGATCTCGTGCTTCATGACTATGTTTTCAACTATTGAGATCAACATAGCCTGCATTTCTCACATTACATAATTCCTGGCTTCTCACCAATAATGTAGCTGGTAAACAATAAAGTGTCTTCCTCAGAACCACTGTTGTGTGTGTGTGTGTGTGTGTGTGTGTGTGTGTGTGTGTGTGTGTGTGTGTGTGTGTGTGTGTGTGTGTGTGTGTGTGTCTTCATGTGATACCTGCCCTAAAGACGCTTCACATTTGATAATGGAAATGTTGGCAGATAAATAGCATTGACACATTACTTAGCTGTGCAGAGTGAGACTGCTAATGTCTATTGTTGGTGACCGCATCCAATAGTAGGAACCTTAATGGCTATTAAATTTAGCTTGGTTCTAACCACACTTTTACCAAAGACCTACTTGAATCGTGTTTATTGGTTATCTTATGATCGGAACAGCAAAGTCACTCCATGTTTGCTGACGTAAATCCGTACTGTCACACCTATGTGTGCATAATTTGAATTAATGAAACAGGGTTGAGTAGTTAGCAACTTCCAACCCTCAAGCATAAAAGAGTGGAACACATTACAAACAAACTGATGGACATAACAAGGCTTAACCCCAGTGAATATTTGGCAAAGAAATAGTTATATTTGCAAGATATCCTTGTAAGAGACATTTGAATTATTAGTTTTTTAAACATGGTGAAAAGAAAAGAAACTGTCCATGAACTTTTGTTAAGGAAAGTCATGCAAACCCCAAGGGGCTCACTTTAGTTGAGAGTCAAAGGATATATAGACTGAGCACAGAAAAAGCCAAAAAAATGCATGTGCTATTGGGTGAGGGCTTATCAGAGACAACATATTGAGAGGAGAGAGCCGGTGGGGAGGAGATCCCTGAACAGGAAATAGCAAGCAGCACTCAGAGAGTGAATCCAGTGTGCAGAGATGAAAATACAGACATCTGGACAGTTGCTGGACATCTCTTATGATAATTTAATGTGTGTTCATTATGTTGGGAATTTTTTATTTTTTTTTAAGGATAAATTAGTATTCTCACCTTAGATCTATTATGTCTTGAGCATGTGTGCACACAGTAGGACCTGTTTTGTTGTTTTACTTTCCCCAACCTGCCAAATCAGGTCAAATCTTAGTGAAGTTTACATTTCATCTTAAGTCTTTAGCAAATGCTTGAGAATCAACAGTGCAGGCACTTCATGCTGTGGATGTCTTTGTTTTTCCTTTTGAAACTTGGCTCATTCAGTATCAGGTGCAAATTTTTCAGTGCTGGTGTTAATAAACCAAATATTCTGAGGTTATAAATCATTTTATGTCATGTCCCTTTGCTTCACTCACTCCCTACATTCCTAATGTAACATTACTATCACTCCTTTCTTCCTTCTCTTTTCTCTGTATTCATCTCCTTACTGACAACACCCACCCATCAGCATATTACACCACAGAGACAAGGGAAAGCACAGAGTCCAATTTGACTCATCTATCTATATAGTGGAATAAATTAGAATGTTTAAATATAGTGTATATGTTAGAGAGCTGTTTGTGTATAAATGTATATGGATACTCAAGGTGAATTTTCTGCTTAACAACCTATTAATCTGATTCAGTAGCGATACCCTAAACTCACAAACAAGAAACAAGACTCACAAAGCATTATCCGACCATGAGCGTAGCAAACATGTATGATACCATTCCCAAGAATTATTTGTGGAGGATACATCTTTATGTTTCCATGACCCACAGGGTGCAAATACTAACCTTGAATAACAGTGTCTGGCTGTCTTGCTGTGTTGTAGATGGAACAGGCAGGACTAAGTAATGTGGCCAATCCAAACACACTGAGAGTTGAGCAACTTTGCAGGGTCAGGCTGGACACACGCTGCAGTATAAATAAACTAAAACACAAAAAGAGTTTCCAAACTGCTCCTACAGGAAACTGAGACCAGAACCAGGTCTGTAGCTGTGTCTTGAAGACCTGTCCACTGAGACAGACCCATACCACCAAATTATTAGACCTGACAAATGTTATATTTTACGTATTCCTTGTTCAAATAGAAAAAGTCTACTCTTTCACACCTCAAAGCAATCTGGGAACAACATTAATAAATACAGAATAAGGCACAAGTTCCATTCCTCTCATATCTCTTAATAAATGGCCTTAGTTGTCAATATAATGTTCAAGCTAGACCTTTTCCAAATACTGCTTCTTTCCCTTTTAAATTTTACATTTCAAAACAGTCACAAGCTAGAAGAGAATTATGTACGGGCATAATCACAGGTCGTTATGTTCCCACACTGAAGAAGCCCTCCCTGAATCACTGGGTTGATTTTGAAAAGCTCCCCTATGGACCTTTTTGCTTTTATTTCATCCACCGCTAACAATACATTAGCGGTGGATGAAATTGTTTACATACAGTGCCACAATTAGTAGATTAATTGATCGACAGAAAATTAGTCTGTGACTATTTTACTGAATTTGCGATAACATTTTTCAATAAAAATGTCAAACTTTCTCTGATTCCAGTTGCTTAAATGTAATGATCTGCCGCTTTCCTTCTCCAACATCAGGCCCACATTCAAATAAGTGGAGTTTATTTATATCTGATTGGTTTGTCTGGCCATATAAAAACTGGATACAGCAGACGGTGCAGTTACTTTGCTATCATTTCAATCCTGTTCCCCGACCCACTTGCTTATGTATTATTAGATTCTTAATCTAGTCTTAAAGTCTGGCAGTTACTGACCAGTCAACATCTCTTAATGCTCCCCTCAATCTAAGCAGTCTAGAACATGGGCCTGTCCAACATTATTGTAAACTGAATATACTTTTTGGAGAGTTGGTCGAACAAAACAACAACAATTAGATTAACCCGCCTTAGGCTCTGGGAAATAGGAAGGGGTGTTATTCACTGTTTTATAGACCAAACAATTAATTGATTAACCATGAGTGAGTATAACTGACAGAGTAATTGATTTTTAAAATAACTTTAGTTGCAGCTCTAATGAGGGTGGAGATTAAACGATTATTTGATTAACTGGTCGATCAACAGTTACGTTACTCACCTAAATTGTGAGAAAATAGTTTTAAATAGTTAATTCCAACCACAACTTCAAACAGCCATTATGCTTGTATGACAGTTTGCTGAAAGCATTTTGCGTGTGCCACTTTTGAAATACGACTAACAATATGCAAAAGCATGTGAGGTTACAGAGTTAACAACATAATAGGGAGAGAAGGAGAAACAGAAATACAGACAGCCACATACAGAAAACAGCTTTAAACAGAACCAGACCTGCCTGGGAAATAAACAGGAAACACATGTCTAGGACAGATGGGCACACAGACCAACGGACAGAGGCAGCAGTACCCCAGGCACTTGGTCTGATCACCTGCTTAGTTTCAGCTTTAACACTGAAATAAGCTTGCATTTCACTGTAGCAGTTTTTCATTTAGCATTGTAAACAAGTGATTTATTAGTAGGTTGAAACTAACCACTACCAACACTTATACAACTTATACTATAGCACTAAAGCCAGAAGCTCCACATCATACCTACTCTGTCATTTATTAACAAGGCGTGGTTCATGCAGCCATGTCCTGAGTACTGAGTGAGGAACTGACATGAACAAAGTTAGGGCTCACATTCATTCACTATTTATATTAGAGGCTTGCACAGCAGTGCTTTTTCAATACTGCACCAAGCCACTCCCACAGAGATTCTGATCACTCCAACCACAATCTATCAAAATCTGTGTGCATGTTCCAGCAGGGAAAATAAGACACATACCTGTACATCCATCATAGATTTTATCAATGTAAACAATAATATAAAATTAAAATGAGCCTCAATAAAAAAACAAAAAAAACAAAACAAAAAGAAACAGCCAAAGAATTCTTGAAACATAGAAACATCATGTTCTCTTCACAGATCACCACAATGTTGGTATTTCCAGAGAAACTAACAAAGATTTGTTACAGTACTGTTGCAGTACAGTCAAATAAAGACCTCCAGTCGAGCAATACACAGTGACACATACAGTGCAATGGGCTATCACATATCTGCACTGAATACACACACTGAAGTGTGTCGGAGATGTTCATTGAAAGAGAAATCAAGCTTTTTAATGTGTTTCATTATGTTCTAATTTGGATATACGCAGAAGGACGAATGCCAATAATGTGGCCACGTTATCACGTACAGTCTTGCTTTGTTGCCTGGACACTTGTTACTTTCCCTCCACACCATTGCTATTTCTTCTTCAATTAACTTTCTGTCGTTCTAAAGAAAACAAAAAGGGACAGGCTGGACACTGTTTTAGTGCATATCAACACCCAACCAACTGATGGTTTTTGAAAAATCTATTGGCTTGTCTTTAAATTGTGTAAGAAAAAAGAAAAGTGTAGTGCTGATAAAACTAGCCAAGGTTCAGGCCAGGAAGCATGAGTTTGATGACATTTGGTTAAATTTGCATTTGTGTGGCTGACTAGGGAGGAATAAAACAGCTTCTGTTTTACTTATCCATAAGTCTTCATGACAAACTGTGAGGTAGGAAAAATAAACTCTATAACACCCAAAAGACAATAGGGGTTTGAGATCATCTGCTCTCTTTTCACTGACCTGCAGCTCTACCACTGATGTATTGAATAAATTTATCATAAGTTAAATTGGTTGTTCAGATTGTGGGTTCATTAGATGCAGAGTCAACTGGGACAGCTACATCAGTCTCAAGAGGGAATAAGCAATGGAAATATAAAGAACAAAACAGGGAGAGGAGGACAAAGAGGGAATTCAGCATGAATGAGGACAACTAGAGTCCATTACATTACAGCATGGGGGTGGAGTCTCACCTCCCCCCACTCAGCCAACGGGAAGCAAGCCAGCAGGATAATCAATAACAGTGACTGCTATTTGACTCAGTCCCGCATAACATGCTCATGAGCCGACAATGTTTATGCTATCAATGACCCTCCCTGGTGAATCACACAAAACTGACACCCAGCTTGTATGTATGGTTTGACCATATGATAGACAATCGAGTTGCCTCCCTTAAAACAACATCACTACATATAAAGTGTGTGGCCCTGATGCCTCTACAAGCCAAGTTACAGCACATAATTTTGTGGCTTTAGATTCGGTTCATGGCCTTTGCTCTGCTCTCCCACCATTGTTGTTACTACAGACAGAAATGGTTGCATGTGCACAAACATGCGCTGGGGAAACCAAAGCATGCCACAGTATGATATCTTGCATAACCATCAAATCAAATGTCATTCTCTCTCCCACAGTCTATAAAATCTTATCCAGCATGCAGCTGTAATTGCAGCTCCGCAGCAGGAATTAAATACTGGGAACTGATTCTCTCAGCGCCATATGAAGTGCTGTAAAAGCAGCAACTTAACTAAGAGCAGTCTGGCAAAACATGGACTATTGGAGAGGAGTTTGTTAAATATGCACTCCATGACCTCTCCTTGCTATTGCTACTCTGGAAAAACAGAGGTTTAAAAATGTTGCCCTGGCTGTGTGCCTTTAAACAGGTTGATACCAGGTTGGCAGAGGGCAGAGGGATTTGATGTTGTTCCAACACATTCATGTATGTGTCCAGTTAAAATGAGTACTGTAAGAATGGAAAGCTGGGTGGAAAAAGGGATTCAGATAGTAGGGCAAAGTTAAGCTATCTTTTAAGATCAAAAAGGTGGCATTCTACCAACTGTCAGCTCAATTAATACAAACTATATCAGGCTTCACAAAGTACGCTGTGGTTCTCTAATTTGTAACTCGGACAGATTTGCTGAGCTTTACATATAAAACACATACAAGTGCTGTTGAAGTTCATGTATGTATTTTGTCTTCATCCAGCAGGGTTACCATTGGACTATGTGTCCTGCCTGAGCCAAGGTGGAAAGTTCTGTTATCCTGTTGTTTGTTAGACACTAAAGTTCACTGTTCGATGGTCAGAGGTTGAGCCATGTTGGAGGTTGCATGTCAATAATAATCAACATGGAGAGATGGGTCATGGGTGTCCCAATTAGACCATATGTGTTGGTCCTGTGTTTGTTACTACAAGACTAGGAAATGTGCCAGAATAAAGAACAAAAAAACAGAGCAGAGTAGAATAAAAGTGGTTTGTTGAGGCCAGGAATACAACACTGAAAACCAGAAAAAAAGAAAAAGAAAAAAAAGGAAACCAGTGATTTGGAGGGGGACAATGGGAAATAAGAGAGAGATTCGGGCCAAAGGGGAAACACTGGCATGGAACAAAAATTCATGTCATAATCCCTAGAGTGGCAGTGGCGTGTGAGTGGAACCCTCGTCTCACGCAGTTGCTGGAAAATGAACAAGCCATCCCTAAAATTCACCGTCTCCCCTACACATTATCCACCCACACACAGCCCATAAACAGTTTTTCTGAAAAATATAGGCAACAGTAACTGGTGCAATGAAGCCAAATTATCAGCTTGCACTGGATACTGTAAGCAAAGTCTGGAAGTTTCGAGAAATACCTCTCTACCTAAGATGTATTCCACCCTATAAAAAGGTGCTTCTGAATAGAAATTAGTACATTTGTTTAGCATAAAAAGTTGTATTCTAATTAGTATTCTATATATCTCATTTATCACCCACCTGATGGAGCTAAATAAAACAACATCTGATCTCACCTGGGGTGTCTTCCTCTTCCTCTTTCAGTACGTTGTTGTCATCCACATCATCCTCCTCATCCCCCTTTCTTGCTTTTCTCGTGCCGTCCTTCACCGGGACCACAGTGAAGTTGGTGGGCATTTTTACACCATGTGCTTCCTCTCGATGTCTCCCGTTTGTCACACTCTTATCTCTCTCTCTTTTCTCCTCCCTCTCCGTTCTGCTGCTCCTCTCTCTCTCTCTCTCTCTCTCTCTTCCTCCGTCCAGTAGCTGTCACTCTTCTCTTCCTTCTTGCTCTTGTTCTCAGCTGTTTGCTTTTCTGTTCTGACTTTCTGCCCTGATGTACTAAACTCCCCTGGACAGACGTTGGGTCTTACTTCTGAGTTTTTGTTTCTATCGCTAGGATTCTACTGTACACCCATGTGACCCCCCCCCCCCCCGCACTGACTATCCAAATAAGGAAGAGCAGTACTGCCCCGCCCAATTGGGGCAGTACACACAAACACACACCAGCATGAAAACATGACATGCATTTGTGTTCATGAGTGTGTGAGCACATACATACTTCCTTGCCTGAGGCCAGATCCTCTTCCCAGGAATGTCGCTCTGTCTCACATACAACAAAAGCCGGCAGTGTCAGCCTTTGTTCAAAGAGAGGAGGAAGCCCAGAGCTGCTCCAGTGAAGAAAGTTTTCACACACTCAAATACTCACACATACATCTCCTCACTTCCTAAGCGCTGTTATTTGACCCAGTGTGCACAGTCTGCAGTGGGCAGGGCTCATTTAAAGACGTATACCGGCCCTCTAAACCACACACCCCTATGGAGGGTTAGCTCACGTGTATACACATGCAAACACACACATTCAATTCCTGCATTATACTGTATATACATCTTGTTATTAATGTCCTTTATGCTACAGTGAAAATATACTTAGAGAGGGGGATGGGAAACTGACGGAGGCATAGTGAGGGGAGGCAACTGAATCAATATGAGTGTCAACATTATGCTCTTATCTCTTCAGAGCAACCTCGGAAATACGAGCTACAGTGTTGACAACAGAGACAAACACTCTGTTGCACCTGAGCATGAGAGGATTGTTCTTAGACTCAAAGCCTGAGAAAATGTGTTCAGAGGCTACGAGTACATGGGGGTAAAAAAAAAATGTCACCTTGTGTCCATTTCTTCAAATACTGCAAGTACCAAAGGAAAAACTAAAGCCACTATTACATTATCAAATCTCACTTGCTACTATTCTCTTCCATCAAGCTGTGTATCCAGCAGCAGCAGTGTATTGCTGCTTTCATTCAAATACATCAGCTGATCTTATCTCTATGCAAAAACAATGAGTCATTTCCTCAGGGTAAAGAGCGCAATGACAGTGATACAAGGTTTTAGGTCTCACACCAAGCAACTAAAACCCCAGTGTGATGGGAAATGTTAAAAGAAACCCTGATAAAGGAAGAAGACACGGCATGAGAGCCAGATGTCCAGTTCTTTCATAATGCTGCAGCCCTAAATCCTCATATGGATGCTAAATATCTGGAGTCCCACCCAGAATAAGTCAGCCTCTCCCCTCTTTAGTTCCTCAACATGACGACATACGAGATCAATACAGTCAGCAAAAGGGTGGGGGCTACAGGAAATAGTGAAGGAGGTGAGGTGGAGCTGAAGGCAAGACAATCATAGACAGAGACAGGAAGGCAGAGTGATCAACTTACAGGAAAATATTTGCAACTTAAACAAGACTTAAGAGACTTCATTTCTGAAGACAGAGCAAGAGTAAGAATAATTTCACTTGGTACCACTGAGGTTGAGAGAATTCCTGAACTTTTTGAGTTGTATTCAAGTCCTTGACTACAGAAATACTTAGAAATATCTAGGTACTGGGTTAGTTGCTATGTTTCAAATTAACATACTTTGTCTCTATAATGATTGGTCTGGGGCCATGATTTAAAAAGATTATATTTTGACTTGTCTTCAGAGAGAGTAGGTATTTAACTTGCTACTGAAATTTACTAATTAGTTAACTCTATCTACCACAAAAGTCCACTTCTAGACAAATACAAGCCTTTCAGTTACACTTCTCAGAACTGAAAATGCCAAATTTATCTTACTGTCATTTAATAAGATTCTTAAAACTCATGCCACTGTTTTGCTGCCAGTTTCTGGACCCCGTGTTTCCCCTAGACTGATTATGTACTGTCAGGGACAACACAATGGTCCCATAGCTAATTCTAAATTCTTACCTCAAAGTAAGAACAAGAAGGAACGTTTTTGGGGGGATTTTCAGGGGCATATCAGTGCCTAAGGGAAACTCAAAGGAATCCATTCACCAGAACACTGTGTGTTCACGGACTATAACGGCTCAATCAGTAAAACCTGTCAGCTACTCAATCAAGCATTTCAGAAATACTTTATGGAGCTGGCAGCCCAGGTTTTGATGAGACTTAATAGTTTTAGTAAGCGGCTGTGGTTGCAAATATGGTTCTGGATTCAGGCTACGTGCAAGTGAAAAGTTTAGTGAATGCGTCTGATAGCTTAGTACCGTTTCTAGAATCCCTGTGCTCCTGTGCCAGTACAGCGATAATCAATACAGTGATCTGACAAAGGAATATTCACACAGTTGTTGTGGTCTTGCTAAGGTAACAAAGACAGCACTTATCTACTCCATGCTCAGTGAATAAGCAGTGATGTAACTGGCATCCGCTGATTAAGTGGCCAGACAGTCTGACTGCTTCTCATGGACAGTCAGGACATCCAGGCCAGGGGGACAATGTCCCTTTTATGAGAAAGTTCACAGCAATTCACATTTGACACTGAAAACTAAAACAGTTTGTACCCAAATTCCGTTTTTCACCACGTCATTTGACATGTCATCGTGACATTGATGCAATTAGCAATTATTCGCAGCCAAAGAACAATACGAAAATGCAGGAGCACAAAAGGTATTTATTACATAACTATAGTCTAGACTCAACTGTTGCTCTAAAACACCCCACACCACAAACCAAGGAAAAAGAATAAAAAATAAATAAAATATTTTAATAATAAATGATAAATAAAATTATTTTAATAACAATTGATATGCACTTGTTTCACTTCATCACTTAAGCTCAGTGTGAGAGATTTAGGCTTCAAAAATTATAAAACTGGTGTTCATTTGTGAATATTATGTTGCTGATAAGTATCCTAAACTTCTCTTTATCACAGAGCTTATTTTCTGCAGTAATACAAAAGCCAGTATAAAAACCCCATTTTCAAGGAAACCAGGGTGATGCTGGTGATCTGGGTTGGCTATAAAATTATATACAAAAATTTATAGAAAATAATGTTCAGACTGTTCTCGGTTATTTTATATATCAGAGAGTTGCACTAAATTTTAAGTCTTCACTATGGTTAGTCAGAAGAGTTGGGTAACACTCACTGGAATTATATGATATTGGGTATTTCTCTGAGCTTCCTCTCAGGGGATATAACTCACTGAGGACTTATTCCTCATTAAAAAGGGAAGGGTATGTGTAGTGGCCTCAGAAAGCATTCAGACTCCTTCACCCTTTGCACACTTTAATGTGTTGTTGAAAAGAGAGAAAATGGCCAGTTTTACCAATTTAAAATAAAATCTACAACACAATGAAGTGCCAAAGTGAAGGGGTCTGATTACTTTCTGAAACCAGTGTATAGTCTGTTATGCAGTGATGAATTCTTCTGGCTAGAAAAACAGCTCACTTTTTCTCCACACAGTCAGATTCCAATCCCAAAATAGGTATATTGATTGATTCTAGGGAGGGAAGATGGGAGGAGACTAGATATGCAACAGATACACCAAGTACAGCCCAAGGACAGGGGAATAGTACAGTACCCAAAAGGTAACCAAGGACCAGGAAATAAAAGTTTGTATACGTCTGCAATTTTATGTTATTAGTATAAACAAAACTATTACAACATTATGGCTGACTGTTTATTTTATCTAAAATACTATTAGAGTCTATTTATTGCACATAATACTAATTGAGTGTTTAAAAATAATTGTTCTGCAGGAGTGGGACTAAGCAAAAGTTAAAACTTCCTGATAGCAGCAAGGTAGCAAAGTCAGAAAACACCACCTCAAACGTCTGAGACATCAGCAGTCTGCTCTCTAGAGCCTTTAAGTAATACACTATAGTGCCCTCTGGAGGGGGGAGGGGGTAGGACAACTCAATATACTGATGTGAAATGCCGGTGTGAAATGCAATAAAAATGACATAAATCTAAAAAGGAGCTCATGGCAGCTAACAGGATAGAGTATCATTTCTTTATCATGTCATGTGAGTTGGGTCACAGCCTTTGTCACATGACATCTTTCCTTCTCTCTATTACTTCCCCCTCCTTTAAAACTGCATTGCATGATTTTTGACCAACCTCTGTTAGTCAAAAGGCCAGACGCTAGACAGAAGAAAACATATGATATATTATATTGCTCCACACTGTGAGCTCTTATGTCTCAAGCATGAGCATAAAATTAACCATTCATTTATCAAGCAGAAATGCAGCAACAAGAGGATCTAATTGGAGTAATCTTTCCTGTTATGTGTTCAATGCAAACCAACATTCTTCAGTATCTTAGCTCCTAATGGCATCTGTTTTTCTACTTTTGATTTGTCTCCTCTCATTATGCAGGAGAGAGATGAAGACTAAAAATGATACTTTGTTGCCCCCATTTGATCCAATCTGGAAATACAAGTTACAATGCCATCATGAAATAATATGGGGAAAAAATCATTTGTTTTATATTTTGTACAAATGCAGACCAAAAGATTGACAAACACAGTGCCCCTAAGCTAATACCACACAATCAACATTTATGAACTTTCATGTCTTTATTGAACACAGCCATTAAACATTAACAGTGCTGGTGGAAAAAGCAAGTGAACCCTTGGATTTAATAACTCATCGATCCTCCTTTGGCTCCAATAACCTCAACCCGGCTCCTCCAGTAGCTGCTGATCAGAGCTGCACAATGTTCAGGAGGAATTTTGGACCATTCTTCCTACAGAGCTGCTTCAGCTGCATCTGAGGATGTCTGGTGTGAGTGTCTCTCTTCAGCTCATTCCACAGCATCTCTGTTGTATTAAGGTCTGGGCTCTGACTGGACCACTCCAGGAGGTGGAGTTTCTTTGTTTGACACCTGTAGTAGATTTACTGTGATGTTTAGGGTCATTGTCCTGCTGCATCACCCAGTTTCTCCTGAGCTTCAGCAGGTGAGCAGACACCCTGACATTATCCTGTAAGAGACCTGGATAAACTTCACAATTCATTTTCCCCATGATGTTGAGACGTCCAGCTCTAACCCACACCTCCAATCTAGTTTCATTGACTCCTGACTGCAATCAGCTTTTGTTGATGCCATTAGCCGAGGGGTTCACAAACTTTTTCCAGCTACACTATGATAACAAGAACAATACAACGATTTGTGTGTTATTAGTTAAAACAGATTTGTTCATAACTGCGAAGATCTGATCATATTTTAGGACAAATTTATACATAAATCATGGTCATTCCAAAGGGTTCACTTACTTTTCCTAGTCACTGTAAGTTACTAGTGTAAACTAGAAAATGGGAACTTCTTTTTTTTTTTTTTTTTTTAACAAGCACTGGCTCAAGTGAAACTAAAGGGAAACAATGCCAGTGACCATATTCAGTCAGACTTTCCTAATGTCTGGCTGTAAAATGGCAATTGAACATTTTAGTTTCCTTTCTGAAGTTTCTTCCATGACATTTATTTACTTGTGTTTATTGGTGAAGGAGACCATAGCCAGGTGTTAAAGGGGAGCTCGGGTCTGCAGTGAGACATAACTTTTAAAAATCTATATAAAGTAGAGCTGAGGTGCTGATGATGAGGGGAAAATTCCATTAGTCACAATCAGCTAAAAAGTCAAGGAAAACTACCACATATTAGCTAAATATAGGTAAATGCAACCCTCTGCATGATGAAAGGCAACATGAAGTCTGTAATGACTTTACTGCACACATGAACAGCGACACTTCAGACATCTCAGGTAACAGCCCACTTGTCTGCCTGTCATCCATTAAACACTGTATGTGACACAGGCTCAGGTGACACTTTCCTCTCTTTTGAAGGTGTTTCCTCTTCATACAGTGTTTCTTTTACCCTTTCTTTCCTCCCTTCCTCTGTAATCATGGCTAAACCACCACTGCATTTCCACTTTAAGAGCTACCTCTACATAAGTAACACACATGGTGCTTACATTACCGATGAAACATGTTTCATCTATTGGCTAATCGCTAGGCAGCTGCGCACAGAGCAGCCTCTAGTCCCCACTTAGTTACTGCAGTGCCCACAACTCCAACAGGTGTGTGTCCCAAAATTAGTTAGTTTGACAAGAATCAAATAAGGTGTTCTAATGTAAGATTCACCTAAATTGAAACCAAGTGATTTTAAATACCTGGGCAGGCCGCCCAAGTACAGCCTATGTATGAGAAACACTGTCAGTAAAAACAGAAGTTGACACAAGTGTTTTGTAAGCTTGGTTCCTTTTTGGGCAGACAGCTCTGTACAAGTCATGAGAGACACTGGAAATGATTGAAGCCTGTAATGTATCAGTTTCATCTGTGGCTTTTGACATGTTTGCAGTCATTTAGGCTGCTTGTGACAGGGGTGGGGTTACGAAGGTTATCCTTAGGCTCTTCATTCAGAGACAAGCAGAACATGATACTCACACAATGCGTCTGTCTACACATTTCTGACATCTGATATCCACCGACGCCACTGCCAAGGAGCTCCTACTATACCTACATGTCGTTTCTGCTTGTTTATACCTGGGTTGGACACAATAATGGGAAGACCTAAACAAGATCATGCAGAGAGGTGTTGATTCAGCGGTATGGTGATTTTTCAACTGTTGTATGCTATTACTTTTTACAATAAAATAAAATAAACAATTTGTCTTAAAGCTGAATCAACAAAAACTGAACATTAAATTCACAACGGTAGCGTTTATTGCAGGGCTATCACGAGGAGGAATAACATCATCTGCTCATGTTTGTGTCCACTCCCTCTATGTACTTGTTGATTTGAGACTAAACAATGCTCTGCCAACTCCTGATGTCACAGACCTCATTTGGCTTTATTTTGTTCTACAATAGTATTTATTTGGTGTATTTATTACAATGGCAAAGGCAATAAGGCCAAATGACTCACAGTAAATGACTTACTTAGCCTTTCATATACTGCTGACCAAGAGCTGGAAAACCCCATGACTACCACACACCAAATGTAGAGAGCCTCCTGGGGAAAAACAGGTTATGTAGTTTTTTCCCACGTCTGTTCACTGTCTATTCAGTAGAAAGGGCTTTCAGCTGCTGCTGTTATCAATCTCGACCACGTGCACTGTGTGACTGACATAAAACACTAGCTGCAATTTTATGTACAAAGCATAAGAAGATATAAGAACAGGATTTCAGGTGGATTACATTAATGTTTCCATATCCAGTGAGTCTAGTGCATTGATTAGCAGATATTATGCACAATAATATTATTTAGGGATGTCCAAGTTAAGTTTTCTTGTCCCGGATCCCAATGTAAGTGCTTTAATACAGTTTATCTGCTGATACCAAGTCCAATCTCTTACTTATACTACCTAAATATTAATTAAATATGTATCTACAACATTGTCATTTTGAAATTTAAATTTTCATGAGCTACTTGAAAATTCCTGGAAACATTTGGGATCATAATATTCTATGTATATTACTATTCACACAACTGCTACTAAAAATTGCACAAGTGAAGAATAAAATACCTAAACAACTTTTTCAACAGTCTGCTGTTTGTGGTAATATAAATAATCTTATTTGTTATAAAATTACTTGCACTGTATATTGTGTTTATATAATGACGAATACAGTAGTACATCAAAGGCACTAGTTGTCATCAGGAAAATTTTTGTAAATGTCTGCTGTACATAATATTAGCCACTACTGTTCTTAGATCCAACAAGTCCTCAAATTAGAAGGTGTTCCACCAGAGAGCACGGACAAGTTGATTTTTACACCATAAAATTAGTATATATCGAAGGTAATCCATATAATTCTATGGGTTCCATATCAAGGTTAGGTTTAGGTTTAAAAATGAGTATTGGTCAACATATTGTTATCAGGTTTATTTGAAAATATACATATCATTATCAGCCTCAAAAGTATTGGTCGGCCTACACTTTAAGCTTGCCGCTCACCATTAACACATGGCTCTCACAACATAAAACTTTTGGAGAGCACACACACGCCAACCAAATCGTGTTGACAGCTGCAGCATTGTGTCAAATCCAAAGGTCAATTTCTGTCAGGATAGGAGAAAAGAAAACGGAGGCAGCACAGTGAACCTCTGTGAAAAACACAATAAGGCCTCGCCTGGATCTCAGATGATGATATACGTGTGCATTGTGTCGCATATCATGAGTCCACGAGGATAAGAGTTATTTTTAACAGTACTGATAGCTACAGAAAACAGTCTCTGACCAGTCATGACAGGAGTTGGAAATAGAGATACAGTAGTGTTCTCTACTAGTTTATGAATTCTGTAATTGATATGTGAAACTTAAATGTGATGTTTATATGGTTAAAGTAATGAATGTGACAAAAAACTGACAAATGGCCAAAGGTTTTATGACCTGCAGGCCAAAAAGGCCAATTGAAAAAATCTAATTAGGTATTTATTGAAATACCACAGGTCAACATATTGAAATATTCAAATCGTCTGCAGTTCAAAGCAGGGATTTATAATGACAAACAACAAAGTTTGTTGACGACAAGACAATAAAGAAAAGTGCACTTCCAGCTAAAATTGACACTTGACAGGTCCCCAATGAGCATCTATCCCAAGTTAATAAAAAAATGTGCACAACAGAAAAATTAAACTATCATTTTGGTCATAAGTATACTAATGCCCTTGAACGCTCACTGTTGACCTTTGAAAACAAAAGACCCCATTCAAAAAAATTACTTTCGAGGATTGGGCTAAACTGTGCCTGTGTGCATTTCACCAAATGAGGAGGAAAGTTCTCTATAAACCCTTCTGTCTGACCAGTGAGGGACACACCCCCTCCTCTTGAGTGTTGCGTGTAAATAACGAGCAACTGGAACAAACATCCCACGCAGGACTAGCAAGTGAGGCAGCAGGCTGGGAGGCCACACAGGAGCAAGAGCAGATATAGTGGACGCCTGGGCCCAGTTGGTGTCCATGTGCTGACTGCTGAGCTCCAAATAAAGCAGAGGGCAGTACATGATACCCAAGGTGCATGCCTTCTTAAACATGAATGCACATAATGAGTGCAAACATAATGCTGCGTAGTGAAGACTCATTCTTTCTGTTTCCAAAACTAATTTAATGGCATCCAAAATTATTTCATATACATATCACTTTCTCTGATTCTCTAATGAAGCGGAAAAAAACAGAATACACAAGCAATTAAAGAAGCAAACACATGCTTCTGGGAGTGAATGTTTGAGTGAGTCCATAGAAAGAACATTTAACTATATTATTGCCAAAGTCCCTCAGATGCAACAGTAAGCATGCAAGAATGAAAACCTACTGCATTACTGTTCAGCAACATGCCGCAGGACTGTTTCCCAACCACAAAGTGTGTGAACTGTCACAGATGAGAGATTGACAGCCTCTTGCTTACTGTCTCATCAAGTTTAAATGTGACACCTTCTGGGGACCCTTATCCTTGCAGAACCTCATTTATCTGTCACTGTCTGCTTAATCTCCCATAAATCCAAATGTAATCTTAGTCGTCCTCAGCATCTGAGCTAAACTGCGGGGTTCATCCTCTGTTGTACTATGAAACCCCTTCATGTGATTTCATTAGCTATTAATATTTTCATTACGTCTCTTATAAAAACATTGTGCTTTTTAAACATATACTTTATACACTGTTATACAATACAATGTCAGAATATATACTGTGTACTTTAAATGCCGATATCTTACAATAATCATGTTGATATATTCCCTTCACTTGACTTTCCTCACAGCTTGGCGTTTTCTCACTCAGTCTGAACAAGGAACAAGCAAACAGCACATTTATAGATCATCTGAAGGGCTTTAAGAGGCTTGCAAGCCAGTGAAACAAACAGCCAGTATCCTTCAGACAACACTATCCTTTTGTCTATCATTTGTACTTCTTCATAACTACTGCTTCCTTCTTACTCAATCTACGCCTAAACATCTGTTTCACAACCTTGATCGCACAATCCAGCTGTACGTTCAAATATATTAACAGTGTGTTTGATCAGGGGATACAGTTTTCTAAAGGTCCAGTAAAGCCTCAATTAGGAGCTACTTATAGTCACAAATAGTCTTGTGGTGAACTCACAGTAGAAAGCCTTGGAGAAAACTGATTATTACATATCAAGAATACCTTCTCTGTGTACGTTTTGTATGCTAACTGGAAACAATCAGTGTGTTTTATCCTAAGCTTTTAGGTGCAGTCTATTTAAGAAAACCTACTTGACAAAAGCTGCCATGGGCAGCAAGTTAAAAAAAATCTAAGAATAATCTTTTTCAAGAGTCTGCTGGTGTGCACAAGTGGCTCTGTGTTACTGAAAATAGTAAAAGTCAGGGCCTCTGCAATGCCAGACCATCCATTATCTAAACACATTATTTGCTACGCTTATCAACTTTATCGCGGAATAATTTCATTTAGCAGCAGCATCCAGGAGCCCATCAGAAAATACATTGCAACAAAGGAAGTACTGCTAGATATCCCTGCTATCAGTCATGTATTGATTGCAATGCAATGACTGCAGTAGAGGAAGGAAATGGGGAAACTGAAATCCAGGGCAAATGACTCACAAAACAAAAGGGCAATGTTTAATAATAAGATACATAAGAGATGGCCTGTTTTCATTATCCTGTGATAATATACATTCCTGGATTTTTTAATACGCCATGACAGCAAGAATCACTGATACAGGCTTGAAGCAATACCCCACCCAAAATCTATCTGCTGAGTATTAAATCCACTGTCCACCTGCCAAATCTTGTTTACATGATCCAGTTTAGTCAACACTTAAAGTTAATTCAAGTGCAGGTGTAGGATGTTTTTTGTGAATTGATCTATTGATTGTTTTTTTTCAATTAATATAGTCTGTAATGTGTCAAAAAGTCATAAATACCCATCACAACTTCTAGGAGCACAAAATTACATCTTCACCAGTCCAAAATCCAAAAGTATTTAATTAACAGTGAAACAAAACAGCAAAAATAGAAAATTCTCAACCTCTGAGAGACATGGATGTCTTCTGCTCCCAAATAATTAGGTCAAATAAAGAGGACATATTTCCACACAGGGATGAATGACTTAATTAACTTAGCTTTGTCTATCTTAACCGTCAACAAACAGAAATGGTAGAAACACCATAACTGTAATCATACTTCAAAGCCATATTCTGCCATTGTGCCACTGCTGAGTTGTGTATGTGTCCACAGAGAGGACACAATCTTCTTGGGAGTCATGTAACAAATACTCAAGAGATTAAAATGTTTGCTGATGAAAGCTCAGACACAATATACTCTGTCATCGTCTAGCTGAGCGAAATGCGTGACAAAGGACAAGCACAAGCACTGCAAATACACACAACCAAAAAGTGCACACCCACCTTCTTCTTCTTAATCTGATTTTAGAATGAAATTCAATCTATGCATTAAAACTAAAAAAGGCAGGTTTCAACCTGTCCTTGTATCATAGAAGAGGAAATCATGTGGAAGACATTTTCATGGCTCTGCAACTGTGTTGACTAGGCTTCCAGTCAAACACACCTTTTACTCTTAGGGTACAAACCAGAGGTTTATCCCATCCAAAGTACAATGTTACTAATTTAAAACAACACTTTTAGGTCTAAAATAAGCTACAGATGAGAACACACCAGCGTTTATAGCTGTGCTGCATAACAAACAAGCAATTTCTGAATTTTTTCCTCAGTCCTGAAACACATGATCACAAAAGATGAAGGTTAAAAATCAAGACACCTTCTTACATGGTCAGTACTTTAGTACTTTACATGCCAAATAAACAGAGGCATTAAATTAAAGTCTTTATTTTACCTAATGTCCCCAAACTATTGTTTCATGTCTGCACAAAAGAAATGGAACACACTGGAACTCATACCTGTTGATATTTTTCAGTGGATTTCTGTAAATCACCATCAGTAGAGTTTGCAGGACCAGAACCTAACTTGTTATGAACCCAGTATCTTGTATTGACCCTGAGCCAGTGGGAAATTTTTTGTTGGACCTAACATAACAGACTGACACGCTATGTCAATAGCAACACTCTGCTCTATCACCATGATTAATCACAAGTACAACAATAATAGCCAATGTGCTCTTTCTAAATTCTTCCGTTTTTTTTTTTTAGGGACTAAAACTCTTCTTTTATTTTACTGTGACTTATGAAACAGCCTGTATCAACCAAAACATGAGCTCAGTCAGTGGTGCAAGTGGAAAGCAGCATCTGTCTTAAGCTAAATAATTTCCTATGTAAACTCAATGTAAGATCCTGGTACATTAAAACATACCATGTTCAAACTAGTGACCAATTTTTGCAGCTCAACACAGTTTATCAAAACAGCTTGTGCTCTACCATTATCAATCAATAAACACTACAGATTTTCTCTGCACACACTGAGCAATCAGCAGCACACAGTAATTTTGCAGGCTTGTTTGGCCAGTGTGCCAGGCAATTATTATAGCGCCTTCTAGCCCTCAACCTGTTGCTATAGAAGCACCTTGTTTGTGAGCAACTGGCTGAACAAGGCTTGAGAATAAAGACTGCAGCCAAGTTATGGCTCAGAGCAAGAGACATATTCAGTATAATGAAAGAGCAACACTACACAAACAGTATTGTGGTGTTTAAGAGGATCCCATGGAAATATCATATGTAAGATTTTCTGCAGGATTGTTATTATTACTACAATTATTAGACACAGTAAACCTATCTGAAGTTTGTTGTACCGTTGTACAATACTCTAATTGCCATCTCTCCATTATTTAGAAAGGCCCAAGTGCCAAAACCTTCAGCCACATCAGTTGACGCTACTATTCTGGTAGTAATAAAAACAGACCCTACTTGAACACTTACGATAAAGGAATAAAAGGTTGCTCTCTCTAAATTAGAGGAGAAATGTACAGGAAGTTTTGAATAGCCTGCTCATTAAGTTTTATGCTGTTAAGTGACGCAAATATTGATTTAGCGTCGATGGTAATTTAAAATTTGAATTTTATCGAGACATTTAAGCTAGCAGAAGCTTAACGGGCGTTTGTTTGTTGATCCTAAAATGAAGTGTTAAAGTCAGCAGACTGTGGACAAACGACAGTTACATTTTCACAGAAACCAAACCGAAGACAGCAGTTTTTAAAACTAGGCGTATCATTTGCCACAGCTTCGTTTTTTGGGGGTACTCAAGCGCCGGTTTATTACACAATTGCAGCAGTAGGAGCACAGCTGAAATAAAATGCGACGGTTAATCCTCTGCTCTATGGATGAGCTAAGAAGTGGGACACGGAGTTTGTAACGGGCAGCTGTCTTACCGTACTTGTTGGGCTCCCTGTTGTACTCCAGGATAGGCACCACATCGTTGGGGTCCTGCGGCGGCTCGAACACAGAGTCCTCCCCCGCCTCTTTTTCCTCCACTGTGCCACTGCCGGTGCTGCTGCTGCCGCCGCCGGTGTCCGGTGCCGGGTCGGCTACAACCGCGTCCGTGTGGTCCCTCTCCCCGGTGACACCCCCTCCTCCGTCAACCGGGACTACCACAAATCTTTCCCCCATGTCCCTCCTTCCTGTCTTGTTTTGTTGCACTTTTTAGTGGAGGGAAAAAAGACACCGACCGGCTTACCACACTCGGTGAGGGCAAACACACACACAGCGTACAAGGGGACACACAAGCTCACGCGGTTATCAGAGGATTGATTACAGTACAGATGTGCCCGCCCCCGTCCTTCGCTCATTGGCTGAGAGGACCATGGAGCGCTGTCAATCACCCCCAGAAGCAAATCAGAGTGGTTGAAATTTGTTAATTGTGGAATGAGCGAGTTCTAAAATTTGGACCAACTTAATAATGTCCTCTCCATAATTAAGTTTATCTGTAATTTATAACAACCTCACATAAGTTCACATAGTTCAAAAATCCCCTAATTTTAGCCATCAACACCAAAAACATTTTTCTGCTTTCGGAATACACTAAAAAATCATACATAAGACTACATATAATTCAAATAATTTTCATAAATAGGTTTATCTATTTACTATTGAAACAGATGTAGGCCAAGTAGCAAAACAGTGGAGCTAAACAGAATATTCCTTAAAATACAGCATGTGAGATAGTGCCAGTGGAGCATATGTTCTGGCATGTCACACCAAACTCATTACAAGCCTTAATTGTCTCAAAATGATGGGGTAATTAGCACTCACTCTCTACATCCTCCACTATCAGTAGCCTGCCACAGACACTCAATAAACAGCTCTAATTTAAAAAGCAGTGATGGTTTAGTCATTTCCCAACATCTTGTCATAATAACCTTGGTATGTTACAGCTTAGAATAAATGGTTCGTAAATATCTCAGGATGGAATGATCTCTTATTTTTTCCAGGCTGTTTTTGAGACACATGACATGGTCTCAAATCTCCCTGCTGACTGCTAACGAAAGGATAAACTCTTAGCACATTTGAAAGCCATCCAAACATTCTCTGAAATATCAAAACACAACACAACAGGATATCTTTTGCATTTAAGTATTTTCTTTATTTTTCTTTTCAGCAAAATATCTGCTTTAGTTCCATCTCTGTCAGTTTCATATAAAACAGATGATCATCTGGTGCTGGAAATCCCAGATAAAGATCACCAACCCAATTTAATTAATTGTTCCTTGGACAAAGACCCATCTGTCAAGGGGAATCCATTCACAGATCACTCTGGCAGAAACAGTAAGAGGGTTGCACCCAAAACATTCACTGAGATTATATAAGCAGCAGCCTTGTAAAAAGCAACAGGTTGCTATACCTTACAACTGGAATGCACCTTAACATAATAGTTTACAGAGCATGGAAAATCTTCAACGAATCTCAGGTCATTAGGTCACACTGCAGACCTTTTGTGGTTGTACGATGCCACTTGCCATGGTATCATTGTAAATACAAGTATGGTTTAACATGAAGCCTGTTAGCTTGAGGTGAATAGTCATACATTGAGAAGACTAAAGCTCTGAGATTGGACACACAGGGCCTCTCTCAAAGCGGACCCTCCACACTCCCACTCCACCACAGAGTGTAAATCTGATCGTAGTCACACTGAGCTGAGTGAAGCAGCCTTCTTGAATACATAATATATAAATACAGTGGCAAGCTTCAGGATGAACTTCCCTCTCTCCAGCAGAAACAGGAACTGTTGTAACCTTTCGCAACCATGGTTACTCCTGAATAAGATTTTCATCCCAATCGTCTTTAATGGCATTTCTTTTTTTTTTTTCTTTTTTGTAAACATCTTCTCATTTTTAAATCTAAGTGGTGTAGGCAGCAATTTGTTGTCATGGGCAGGGCCAAGGATGGCACAGGCCCCTCCTACCAGAGTCACAAGGTGTATCATGGATGGATTATTGAAGGGGCCGAACGAGTACAGGCTGAGGGCCCTTTACCGTAACCTCTGAATTGAATGACTGTTAACATTTCTTATTGGACAGTTAATCAAACACAAACAACCCCAAAGAAACACAAAACAACCACAGAACCACAAAGAGATCCAAACCAAGGAGTCAGGGGGTTTTGCTCCTATAGTGGGGTGGGTGTCCTTTTACATATCTGTGTCCCATTGTTTCATAATACCACCATGTTACAAACAGCATCTATTTATTGATACAGTTTCATATTCGCATTTTCAAAGTTTTCATTTATTATAGTTTAAAAAATGTAACTATGAATAATGTATAGTTTTATTATTGCCTAGTAGCAAGGTTTTAAACATTCTGTCTATCCATTTCACTATTGTTCCCCCCTATTTCTTTTTTTTAAACTGCGGCCCCCCACTGTGCCCCCAACCCAGTTTGACCTTCATGGAAAAAGGTTTCTAAACCCAGCCCTGATTGTTGTGTATCTCAGCTTGTGCATAAATCATGTCAAATAGTAATTAAATTGCAATTTACTTTTCAGCCACGCAGAATTCCTTAGACAATATTTTGGATGAACTCCAGGAGACCACTCAGACAGTAATTGCTTGAAGGGTGTTACGTGGACATCTAAAATAGACAGCTGGCAGGACAGTTGGATGACCGAGTGCTGGGAGGGTAAGTGGGAGTGGTGTCCTGGGGTTGGGGGTGGGTGTGTTTAGTTTACATAAGTAGTTATAGTCATTTCAGTTCAATTTCTGTTTAAAATGACATTTTACCAGTGCTATTACAAATGAAGGTTTATGTGCTTTGTTTTTGTGTTTAATGTATTTTTATGCATCTGTGTGGATGTTCTTGCATTTTTCAGTCTGACTGGATGAAAGCATTGAAGGATGGACAAGCAGCACAAGCAGGGTGTGAGGATAACATACAGAGCTGACAAACTGACTTGTAATCCCTCATGTCCATGTTGTTTTTACTCATCCACGGCTAAACTCATCACCTCAGTTCAGAATGACTCGCAGGCTTGACAAAATGAAACATAAATTACTTTCTTTTTTTTTTAAGCTGGAGGAGAACAGATGTGGCCTTTACAGCACAACCACAGCTGCAAGTGTTCAGGGCAACAGCTCAGCCTTCATCTTTGTGCCATCCTCATCACTGCCTTTCGTAAAATGGATAATGGACATCCAATTCTTCAATGAGAATAAAAATATGACGTATTTGCTCTGTCATTATAACTGACATTTTTGTACTGTAATGCTCCTGAAAAGCACTGTACTATTGAACAGATTTATTCAAGAAAAAGAAAGAATTGGCCTCATGTGATTAAAATATATTCATTTATGAGTCCCTTACATAGTATGAAAGTATATAATAGAAACAATAAAAACATTGTAGATTATTTTATTAAATACCCCATTTCTGCCAGGAAAAGAAAAAAGAAAAGATGAAAACCCCTAAAAATAAAAAATATCAATTATGGCATAATTGACTTAGTAAATTACAAACGGCAAAACTGGCAAAATTGGGCCTATCCATAGAGCACAATAACACTTCTCTATTTCTTTCTTCAAAATAAAATAATATTTTGTATATTTACATAACCACGTCAGCTATGAAAAGAACAGGAATATTGCATAATATTCAAATAGAGTGACAGAAAAGAGCAGGCTTGTGCAGCTGACTGTAATCACAATTAGTCTGGACCCATTATAAATATGGATCGGCAGTCTACAAACAGCTTTCTCTCATGCCACTCCCACTCTGTAGTCATAGATATCGTCCTGTGGGAGGGAAGTGAACAAACCGGCTGCTGAGGTGGAGATGTTGTCAAGGTGCTCGAGTGAGATGTATCCTTCTGACCTGGCTTTTTTACATTGTGACACAGTTGACTGGGTAGTCCTACTTACTGTCACTGCTCTGTAAGAATATCATCTCACATTAACAGATCCAGTGTTCCTCCATGGAAGCAATCACAGTCACTTACTGTAAGGCAACCGCTCACCGGCCCCTGAAGACTGCTTCAGTGGTGTTTGTGAAATTACGGAGCCAGCGATGCGTGCCTGGAGTGTATGTGGGTCAGCACTATAGCATGAAAGGAAGCTTTTATTCTGAAATGGGTCCCCCACTGCTGTGTCAATGTTCTGTCCCTGTCACAACAGACAGTGTTGGGTCCTCAGCAGCACATCTGAACAGATCTCACAAGGGAACATGATGTAAGAGTGTACAGAGGTGCTTTGAGGAGCAGAGGCCCAGTTGCCACACCTACTGTACATGTGCTTAGAAGCAATACCCGAGACTCTTTCTTCTACCGAGAATGTACTTCACATTGTTGTTCTAAATATCCAAATTAAAATCTGTGCTCTCACACAAATCAGTGCAAGATTTACAAATTCATACAAGCTACCACTGCACACAGTCTGCACAATCTTTGCTTTTATATTTATATTACAGTATAAAATATGAAATATTTATATTTTTGTTTTATCTTCTAATTAATTGGAAACTATGTGGATGATTGAATATTACTTAAGATATATATATATATATATATATATATATAATATATATATATATATATATGTGTGTGTGTGTGTGTGTGTGTGTGTGTGTGTGTGTGTGTGTGTGTGTGTGTACTGCTCAAAAAAAATAAGTGAACACTTAAATCACACATCGGATCTTGATGAACAAATTATTCAAGTTGAAAATCTTTATTGATATACATTGTACAGAGAACAAAATGATTTAACAGTGGTCAATGGAGACCAAAATCATCAACCCACTGAGGGCTGGATTCACAATCACACTGAAAATCAAAGTAAAAAATTGAAATCACAGGCTGATCCAACTTGCATGAATTTCATCACAGCAACTCAATGTGACTCAGTAGTGTGTATAGCCCCCGGGTGCCTGTATTTACTCCCGACAACATTTGGGCATCATGCCCCCGATGAGTCAGTAGGTGGTGTCCTGGGGGATCTGGATCAGGGCATCACTGAGCTCCTGGGCAGTCTGTGGCGGTACATGGCGGCTTCGGATGTACTGTAACGTCCCATAAGTGCTCAATTACATTTAGGTCAGGGAAACGTGTGGGCCAATCAACGGCATCAATGTCTTCGTCATCCAGGAACTGCCTACACAATCTGGCAACATGAGGCCGGGCATTGTCCCGCAGCAGGAAGAACCCAGGGCGCACTGCACCAGCATCAGGTCTGACAATCGCTCTGAGGATTTCATCCCTGTACCTAACAGCAGTCAGGAACTGTTGGCTGTTACATGGAGGTCTGTGAGACCCTCCAAGGATCTGCCTCCCCAGACCATCACTGACCCAATGCCAAACTGGTCATACTGGATGATGTTACAGGCATCATAACGTTCACCACAGCATCTCCAGACTCTTTCACGCCTGTCACACGTGATCAGTGTGAACCTGCTCTCATCTGTGAAGAGAACGGGGCACCAAAGCGGAACTGCCAATTCTGGTGTTCTCTGGCGAATGCCAATAAGCTGCACAGTGCTGGGCTGTGAGCACAGGTCCCATTAGAGGACGTTGGGTCCTCATGCCACCCTCATGGAGTCTGTTTCTGACAGTTTGGTCAGAAACATGCACACCAGTAGCCTGCTGGAGGTCATGTTGTAGGGCTCTGGCAGTGCTCCTCCTGTTCCTCCTCGCACAAAGGAGCAGGTATCCATCCTGCTGCTGGGTTGATGCTCTTCTACGGCCCTGTCCAGCTCTCCTCGTGTAACGGCCGGTCTCCTGGTATCTCCTCCATGCTCTTGAGACTGTGCTGGGAGACATAGCAGACCTTCTTGTGACCGCACATATGGATGAGCCATCCTGGAGGAGCTGGACTACCTGTGCAACCTGATTGGGCTGCAGGTACTGCCTCATGCTACCAGTAGTGACAAGGACACTAAAACCATTCCCTTTTTGGGGGTTGTCTTGCTTTTGCCTCTAAATTGCACCTGTTGTCACTTTCATTTGCACCAAAGCAGATGAAACTGATTCACAATCACTTGTGCTTCCTAAATGGACAGATTGATGTCCCTGAAGTTTAACTGACTTGGTGTTATACTGTGATGATTAAGTGCTCCCTTAATTTTTTTGAGCTGAAAAACCATGGCTTTGAATGTGTGCTATACAACATAACATATAACATGTAAGTGCCATGCTCCTGAATCAAAGGTTTGGCGGAAAACTTTCGCCACAGGGGACGGCAGCCTGAAGCTGAGAGGTAGTGAGTATGGCAGCGGTAGGAGACGTTAACGGGACTTGTTTTTGTCCTCACGCAGATGGCCCGCTGTGTGTAATGAGATCCCACGGGCTGCACTATTCATAAGGGACAGATGTATGTATGTGCGTGTGTGACAGAGAGACACGGAGAATATGAGTAGGCTCTGGACCTTTGTCAAAAAGTCACATTGTGTGTGACTGTAAGCATCTGCAGCCTACAGTGAATCACGGCTGGGTGAGTGTGCACCAGTGACAGGAAGCTAAAAATATAAAAGATGACAGATCCACCATGACGCAGACAAAAATCACTAAATAGTAGACTTGATTCCTTCAATGTAGTTTTGGTTGTACTTCTGCTCTGAACTAATTTTTCTGGATGCAGTCCTTGGATTTCATTTCACAGCCTTAAGTTATTACTGGACCAATCATTATTCTGTTGTTGGGACATGTTCTCATTGTTAGGGGCACCTACCTTTACTTACATTATTCTTATTCAGCAGAGTCTCAGAGAAAGCTCAGTTTACTGAATTCAGACGGAGTCACAAACCAGGTAATCAGACGATCAGGCAAACAAATCTAATGGGGAGCAGGCAGGAGATCAACGGTCCAAAAACAGGTAGATTAGGCAGAGCAGGGAAAGTAATGCTGGAAAACTTGGTAGTAAGACACAAGACAATCTGGCAGAGGGCACGGGAAAATGGACTGGTATATATATTGAGGGACTGATGAGAGAATGAGCCACAGGTGTGGAGATGGGCGGGGAAAACCAGGTGAAGCTGACGAGCAGAGTGCACGGTCTAATTGAGAGGAAGGATCTGAAATGACAGGAGAGTTAGTGACGAGACAACAAAACTAGGTGAAAACAAACTAAGAGTTGGAGGGATTCATGACACTGGTTGCTGAAATGTCTCCCATTGTGGTTGGAACTGTGTGGCGTTTCCTCAATGTGGGTTGACTGAGTCCTTGTAACTGGGTCCATGTTGACCCTGAAAAAACTTGTCAGTCCACCCCTACTTTTGTGTAAGTCATTACCAATGTGTTGCTGAGATCACGTGGCTGCCACAACTACTCCCAGGAACCCAGGAGGAGCTTCGGCCTAGTGGCACTGGTAGCACCGGCTGGATTTGACCTGTAACACAGAAGGCAGATTAAAGAGAGCAGGGCCATGCTGTATCTGATGATCAACAGCTCGTGTCCCTCCTACAAATGACAGCCATCTTGAGACTATTAAACTGAGGCGTACGGGCATTATGAGGCGCAAGGGAACTGCATATAACCTGCCATATAGTAGATACAGCAGCATCCCTGAAGTGGTTTCTACCTCTTGCACTCCCTCACACACCCTCTTGGTCCCACTGAGTTGCTTCACCGTGGACATCTGTTAAAGTGGTAATGGGGAAACCCTGGACAAACTCTTTTAATGCTCTACAAAGAGAACAATAAAAAAAACATGTTCATGCAACAGTGCATCTTCGTTTGTTGTGTCAGTAGTAGGGGGACACATATGCAATATTTTAAGGATCTTCTCTGGATCTTCCTTTTCTTCTATGATCCTCATGCTTACAATGGTAGGAAACCAGACGCGGGTCTATTTACTGAGCCTTGATGTTGGTGCTGAGGTTTGGAATTACGCAAACACCTGTGTTTCCAAACTCACTTTAGCCTGTCCTCCTGTTGCCCTCTTGTCCTCCCCCCTGTGCACCCAGCCTTTCCCTTTACACCAGCCTGGACTGACCAAACATATGTTACGGCTGCTTTGCTGGATGACTGATGACTCACTAGCATATTCACAGCCATGACAGCAGCATACCTATTTCAGTGACAGGGTGGAGAGCTTTTCCTAAAAGCATCATGAAAAGTAAAGACTTTTATTTTGCTTCCTAAAATCTAAGGTAATGTGAGGTCTCAGGGACCCAGCATAGATATTAAAAATACTACAATGACTTGTAGTAGTAAGGTACTGGTTTGTCTGGGTATTAAAGCTCTGGTAGCAGTGACGTGACACCAGCTAAAATCCTCCCTGGAGATGAATTAGTTGAATCAAATTTCTCTCTCGTGCTTGTCCTGTAATCCCTGCCTCTTTGCCTCTGTCTCTCTCTATCACTGCTCTGTCTCCCGGTTTGAAGTTTAGTCTCAGCTGCTGCCGGGGTGG
Source organism: Seriola aureovittata (assembly GCF_021018895.1). Lineage (NCBI taxonomy): Eukaryota > Metazoa > Chordata > Actinopteri > Carangiformes > Carangidae > Seriola > Seriola aureovittata. The sequence continues at coordinate 3,341,219 of NC_079383.1, read as the reverse complement.
GGGAGTTTTTTTTGGGAAGTAGACAAAGAGGAATGGGATGGTTGGCATACCAGCGGGGACACACACTACCGCACACCCATACAGCTACACACGTATGCACACGTGCACACGAACATGCACTTGCTGGATAAGGGGCAGGTTTCTTATAATATAGTGTGTTCATTTTATCTGTATCTGCACTCCTGCTTGATAAATGAATTCCCATGGATATAATATTAACTCATGCGGTCACACAGTTGCTTATAGACACATCCAACAGAAGTAAGGTTGTGTTTCAGGACATCTGATGAATCTAAGTCCAAAATTCACTCTTCTTTTAGTCCTGTTTTGGCCTCCACCTCCACCTTTGGTCTTCAAGAAACAAAGTCAGGTGATCATTTTTTTGTGAGTTAAGTGACACTTGATTTATACAATTAAATTCTTTCTGAAGTTCAAAAGTTAATTGCGGATTTAAAATATTAAAGCTTTAAAGTTTTAGTTAATTAAATGTGAAAATGTCGTTGAGCATCTTAGCTGGGATAAAACACTTTCAAAGATTTAACCTCTCCTCACCATAAAACTGTGCAACACACTTGAAATGTGTTACTCATTTAAGTAGCAGATGTTAAGAAACAGGAAGAACTGAACGTCAGTGAAAGTGTAACGCTCCACAGTGGGCCTGTTGAGTCTTGATTTGACTAACCAGTCTGCAAAAGCTTGGCTTACTATTTCATATAAATATACAGAAAAAGTCAAAAGGAAACCATCTGGGCTCATGATAATACTCCAATTCCTCACTTATCAAGAAAGGAGAGGAAAACAGTGTCAATGTCCTACTCACAAGTAAGGAAGGGAAGAACAGTCGAAGGCCAAACGTCAGCTCTACCACAGGTCGGCTGTTTCCTCATAGGATGGCAACACACGTCAACTCTCAGCAGCACCAGGAGCAGAACCCTGTACACAGAGAAGCACAGAAGAATGAGAGACAGCGGTGATTGCTGCATGTTGCATAAGTAAAGCTCAGAGGGGAGGCACACTCACACCTCCACACCCTCACTCCCTTCAATCAGCTGAATCACAGCCATTAGCTCACAGCCAACGTGAAAGTCCCTTCTTTCAGATCCATAGCTCAGCCCGGTTTGGAGGTTGGAGTCTTTCACTGACTGTGAGATGGCATGTGTGTTTGTAGGGCTCTTCTACTGCCTTAATCCACAACAGTCATGCTTACTTTTTTTTCCCTGTCAAATTTTGTGACAGGTAGTCAGTGCCATAACAAATGTTGTAATGGAATTATATCTTTATTGAATATAATAAATAATATAATGTCAATGTTGTGCTTTAGTTTTGCAAATGTCACCCCCCCACCAGGTTTCTGCAGCCAAACCTGCGCTCTAACAGTGGAAACTGACGACATTTAAATACATAAATAAAAATATATGAAAGAAGCATGAAGTAGTGCTTTGTTTTACACACACACACACACACACACACACACACACACACACACACACACACAGGAGGAAGGGGGAATTCTTTTTTACTCTTAATACCTTCAGAAATGTCAGTGTTTTTGAGAGGTAGGATATTATGTACAGTTACATGTCAGTGTGTGTTGGCATTACATTCCCTGATGTGAAACCATGGGATGAGGGGAAGAAAAGTCCCGGGAGGAAAGAAAGATTAGGAGGCAAAACAATGAGTGAGAAAAAACGAGGAATTTTTACTTATATTTTTATAATTAAATTCAGCTCACCTACTCCACTGGGGGAGGAGCCATACCTGGAGCAGGAGAAGAGACAGAGAGAGCAGCCATACACAAACACTACTGGGATTGCAACAGTTGGCTCCTACAGTGTCTGTGTTAAGATGTTAACAGCTCTTAATTTGGTGGCTGGAAAATGGTGTGAAAGGGAACAAGTTACCAAAGGTGTATGGTGGCCCCTCCTGGCAGATACAGGGGCCCGCTCTTACCACTGACTCAAGCAATGTTAGAATTCAAGAAGGCGTTTACAGCTAGATCAGGGCTCCTTGCTTTTAAGTCATATCTGTATCCTTTGCCTACATTCCCACTGCACAACATGAACAGGAGCCTCGATATCCCTGAATAATAATAACAATAATAATAATAATAATAATAATAATAAAAATAATAATAATAATAAATGAAAATACTTTCAATTAAATAATTAGCCTACTTTTTTTCATACTTATTTTTATCATCTATGAAATGTTGAAAAATGTTCATTACAGTTTGAGAGATGACATTTTAAAAAACAAAGGCAAAAGAAAAGCAAATCCACACGTTTGAGAAGCAGGAATTAGTGAATGTTTTGCCTTTTTGGCCTAATAACTGACTGAAAATGAATTGACTATCAAAAAGTAAAAAAAAAAAAAGAATAAAAAAAAAATGTACATCAATCAATAACCTGAGGAATGGTTCCACCTCACCACCATAATCCTGCTTTTGAAATTTTAAATCTCCAATAAAATTAAATATTTATTATGAGTAGTAGGGGTAACAGGATGTGTAATATGCTATGCTAATCGTAACATAATAACATAATATTACTTACTTTACTTATACTTTTTATTTAAATTGGAAATTTTTACAAACAATCAGACATATCAGTTCTTTAATATAAGACAAAAAATGGAAAAAATGTATAAAAAATATTATTTTCACAAGTGTCACAGGTCGTCATGGTGATGAGGAGTGACGTGTTCAGGTGCTGCTATAAAAACAGATCCCACAATTCTGATCTCATTCTGCACCTGAGCGCTGATTGACAGGAGCTGAGCTTTTCTACTGTTGAAAACATCTGTGATAAAGTGCTAACATCTGGAAGTGAAAAGCAGCCGCTGAGGCGAGGAGAACATGGCCTCCTATTGTTTCATCCGTGAGAAACACCTGCTGACTCTCAGCATCTTCAGTCTGGATGACCGCTATGGTAAAACACAGTAGACCACAGCTGACTGACACACCTTTGCTCTGTGACATTATTAAATGGAGCATAACAAACTACTTCTTATTAAATTAGAGAATGAATTATATTTATTAATAGGCCTACATGGGTTATTTTATTTTTGTTTGGTTAAAGTTTTTCCCCAGAACAGCATCAAAATATACAAGTTATTTGGGTGTAAAGTGATCACAGGTGATCGGGTTTGTACTGAGTGTGCACGTGACAGGTGAAAAAAGGAGGAACACTGACGCAGTGATTTAGAAAAACGACGTCGAGTTTAACATTGAAAATATAGGACAAAGATGGCGGCCGGGCCATTTTTCATAAAATGCTAAAAGTTGTATATGTGGCACGCGCCATGGAAACTACGCCCGGTGTTCGAACGAGCCAGAGACAAGACGCCTGACGTCAGCGTGGTAATGCTGGCCCCGGTCTCTGTCTGTGGAGGACAGAGTCAACATGTTTCCACTGTTGACCAAAAGTGATTTGAGAGTCCCTGCGTCAAGGCGCAGTGCCATTACGCACGGCTGACCTATTACGCACGGCTGTTCTTCATTAAATCATGTGCAAATGACACCAGGCTGCTTCAAAATAACCTCATTCACATTTATACACGGCGGAAGATTTGTTTATAACTCGGAGACCCCGGATTATCGCAGCTCATCTCACGCAACACGCCCATGTATCACATTTTAAGATGTAACAGCTTTAATCATTTACAACGTGGAATACAGTAGAATTACGACAAGCAACCATTGATGCTGTTATATAAACAGTCTGGCCAACAATTTTTAAAAGATTTGCTCCTCTAATCATTTTACTAACTAAATGTTAAAAATCAATCAAGGATATATAAATTCATGCAGAAGCTGAAGCCTCATTTGTTGAGCTGCTGTCCTCATGCTGTGATTGGCTCAACTGTTTCAGAACCAATGATGTGACTGAGAGTGTCTGTCTGTTCACTGTCTGTTCCTCTTTTGCACTGTACATTGTTGCACACATTGAACCACAATGACAGGTGCGACTGGAGATGCCTAAGGCCTGTTGCTTTGCACTTGGCGTTGTACTTGTGTGTTTAAAATCCAATCCTGACTAATGTGACTAATGTTTTCCTTTTTGTTTTTCCTGTTTAGCTGATTTTCCTCTGCCAGGACATGGAGTCCTTCAGATGGTGATAACCAATGTGAGGAACCGTCCTCTGAGCAGCATGAACGTCGTGTCCATGAGCAAGTCCATCCTGGGCCTGTACCACCACCTCATCACAGGCTCGAAGGACTTTCCTCTTATTCCATTCAGAGGATCCTTCCGTTCTCTTCGGTCGGTCACACCCTTCTCCCCTATGAAGCAGAGGGAGAACACCAGACCGTCTCCGTCTGGAGAGACCAGCAGGTTTGATGGTTCCTGCTGCAGGCTCCAGCTCTACTTCATGTACACAGACTCCAGTTATTCCTGAGAGGACGGAGCCGGCAGAGCTGAGGGCCGACCGCAGAAACCGTGTCCAACACATAAAGGCTGATGGCAGGACTGTGAGCAGAGTCATCTCCCCTGTGTACCGCTCTGACAGCATCCAGATGCTGACAAACCACTGGAGAGTGAGCGACTACAGAGCAGACGGACACATCATCATGTCAGTCCTCTGTTGGTTCACTGGAGATTCTCTACAGAGTGCAGAGAAGACGAAGAGGAAGGCCTCTGAGGAAGACAGCAGCAGCAGCAGCAGTCTGTGTCGGCCAATGAAACGCCTCAGAGGGTGATGGGATGGTCCAGTAGTTCTCACGAACAAACCAGGACATCCAGCAGTTCCTGGAGGACCTGCAGACTCCAGCCTCTTTGGTTCTTTGATGGTTCTGGACCTGCTGCAGCTTTTGGTCTGTCCCTTCAACACTGACATGGTTCAGTCCATTTTGGACTCTCAGGCCTGAACTGATGCCTTGAAAATGAGACTGACCATGTTTGTGTCCTGCGTCTGGCAGGTCATTAAAGGGATTATTTTTGACTCCTCAGAGCCGGCCTGAGCATCTGGCCCATGGACATGCTGCACCATATCAGAAGTAAACATTGTACATATGTAAATAGTTTGTTCATCATGGCTGTGGAGCACAGGCCAGTGTTTTCTTTCTCTCTTGGAGCTGGCCTGTGTCTGACATGGTGAAACTACAGTGGAGCCACGGAGACATTAACAAGAGTGAAGAGACCGGTGAGTCGTCCTTTACACACAATCTAAAAGTTAAATAGTCTGTGTTCATACTACAGTATGAATATGTTGTTTGAATATAAATATATTGTGTAAATTCTACAGTATGGATCAATAATGAAGAGAAGAGGGCGAGACAGCATACACTACAAACTTTCTCACTAAAAAAGATGATTACACATTTATTTGATATCAAAATTCCTGTCAGTGATATCAATATTGATCAATAGTTCTTCTGTTTACCTCATTGAACTTAAAATGAATTGTTATTCTCCCTTATCTGCCATTTGTCTTTTAGAGAAAGAGGCGCTCTCATTTAAAAAGATAAGTAATAATACATTTATTCTACATTATTCAATAACACAATATGTATAATATAATCAATCTTTCTTTGCTTTGATTACTGTAATTATTAACTGTTTTTCCCTTTTGTCTTCCATTTATCTTTTACAGTGAGGAGAACCATCTCATTTACAAAGATAAGTTTATATCTATTATGTTTTTATGACAATTTCCATTTTTATCAATTTGTTTATATCATTGATACAAGTATTATGAAATAATTCACTATCGTCTCCTCTTTCCCGCCATTTTCCTTTTAGAGAGAAGAGAAAACAAGTCCAGACCAGGAGCAAACAAGAGATGAGAAAAGGAAACAGCGCGCAAAGTGAACCATCTCATCAACAAAGATACGTGTACGTTCTCATGATACCATCAGAATTCCTGAGCTGATCAATAGTGATCTCTCATTTAAAGACATGAATATACAATTATTCTAAGTTATTATCGTAATTTCTTTTACAGGGAAATGATTCTTCTGGTTGTAAAGTTGTTTTTTAACTGTTGTCTCCTCTCGTTTGTCATTTGTCTTTTAGAGAGAAGAAGAAACGAGTCCAGACCAGGAGGAGAGGAAACAAGAGATGAGCAAAGGCATCGTTCACTGTGAAGCCTTTCATCTAATAAGTAAATATACTTTTATTTCATGTTCTTGTCAGAATGAATATACTGATAAACACTTCATCTGTTCACCAGGTTGTTGAGGTTATTAGTGGTTGTTCTCTCTGGTCTGTCTTTACCTGTTTCCAGTGATGATGATCAGCTCCAGATGTTTCATCTGCAGCAGCACGATCCCTTTGTCACCATCTGTACTCGAGAGAGAGAGGAAACAAGGAAGAAATATTACAGACAAGACAAGAGGACTGTGATAAATGTATTTATTATCAGAACTTATATAGTGATCAAATGTGAGCATTATTTCTTCAGTGTTGCTAACAGCTGATGCTAACTGTTATCTGCTATTTATCTTTTTGAGACAGAAGAACCAAGATGAGATGAGACAAGGGGAGAAGAGAGAAGACAGCATACACTGAACCATCTTATTGAAAAGGTAAATATACACTTACTTTATGTCATTCATAGAGTGATGCTTGCTTCATCTGCTCATAAGTTTCCTGAAGCTATTGATTATTTCATCCTTGTCTGCCATTTGTCTTGAACAAAGAGCAGAGGAGACAGCATGCAGCGTGAGTTCACCAGATTATCTATTTCCAGGGAGGACAAGCAGCTCCAGATGTGTCCTCATCTGCAGCAGCAGCATCACAGCTTGTTGTCCTGAAGATCCTCCTGTCTGTCATCACACACACATCCAGCTGGAACACAAGACTCACAAAGTGCTACAGCTACATTTGTCATCTTTTACATCCTCAAGAAGAATTTAATTGTCTTTATTAAAGGATGACATAATGTTGTTTCATCTTTTTAACAACAAATCCCATTAAAGACGTGAATCAACACTGAATGTTTTCCTCTAACAAGAATTGTGTTTCTCCTCATGAAGATCCTTCATTTAACAGCACAATGTTCAAATGCAAAAGTTAAAAATGCATTTCCTGTGGCTCCTTCACATTAAAAGCACCTCGCATTTCACTAGTTGAACTAGTTGAATATGAAGCAGCAGCAGTGGCATGTTCTGTTTGCATTAACAGTAACTTAATACGGGATTAATGACATAGTGTCACTGTCTGTTCCTCTTTTGCACTGTACATTGTTGCACACATTGAACCACAATGACAGGTGCGACTGGAGATGCGCACACACATAACATGCTGGAGCCCTTACTTAGTTAAGGAGACTTCTGCAGGAGAGCTGAGTTGTCTGCAGCTCTTGTGTTGTGTAGCAGGCTCCAGTGTGATGCCAGCTCTGCTTATAATTACTACGATACTGTTCAATAGAAAATTACATCGAAATAAGACACAGACTAATACACAGACCCCCCTTCAACACCAAAAAATGATTTGTCAGTTATCAGTCAAACGAGTTATGCTCTCAAGTTTGTTTACATCAGATCAGCTGTAGGCGACGTGCAGTGATAGCAGCTCTTCTGATAAAATAAATGAAAATAAAATTATGATTATGATAAAAATTTCCAAGAAACTGGAAATATGTTGCTATGGATACAGTGAGTTAAGCTTCAAAATGAACCCTGTTTTTTTAGCCTACGTTTGAAAATGAAGTGTTTACGGAATTAGCTATTTTAAATTTCTTATACACCATTGGATGTACTGACTGACTATCACTGATCACTGACTGAGGAGCTTCTTCTTTCTCTGGTTTCTAAGCAGATTTATGGTGGTGTTTCATGTCTGTGTGTTCAGGTCTGACTGAATCATGACTCAGATTTTTGTCTGATGACAGTTTCAGATGTTTTTGGTACAAAATGTGAGTTTTGGATGTTGACATTTAATGACTTGTTAAATGATCTTATTCCCTTGATTTGTTTTGGAGATTGTGATTGTTGAGAGCGTTTTGATACGATATATGAATAAATGTAACCAGTAATATAAGACATGAGGACCTTTCAACACCTTTTGTTTTGTCAAAGTAGCTCTCAGAGTAAAAACAGCTGGAGACCCCTGACGTAGACCTGACGGTATTCTGTTGAATTAATGTAGAACTAGGGCGCATTATCATTCATTCATTCATTCATTTTCTACCGCTTATCCTCTAGTAGGGTCGCGGGGGGGCTGGAGCCTATCCCAGCATCTTTTCGGGCGAGAGGCGGGGTACACCCTGGACAGGTCGCCAGTCCATCGCAGGGCACATAGAGACAGACAACCATTCACACTCACAGCCACACCTATGGTCAATTTAGAGTATCCAATTAGCCTAGTCCCCATTTTGCATGTCTTTCGACTGTGGGAGGAAGCCGGAGTACCCGGAGAGAACCCACACTTGCACGAGAGAACCCACACTTGCACGGGGAGAACATGCAAACTCCACACAGAAAGATCCCACGGCCGAGCCGGGACTCGAACCCGGAACCTTCTTGCTGTGAGGCGACAGCGCTAACCACTGCACCACCGTGCAGACTGCACATTATCATGAAACCAAAAAATATAAAATATCAATTTCTCCTATTTGGTTTCTGATTTATTTTTATTTTTATAATTTAACAAAATTTTTGATGTGAAACCTTCACACTTAGGTAGGCGAACTGAATCAAGCACAGGAATGGCTGACTTATCAGTCTTATCAGTCAACACTCTCTCCACCTACATCAACACAGCGATGGACCTTCAAGGATTGGTGCCAAGCAAACAATCTTTTACACCGAGAGAACCAGTATGGTTTCTCTCCGGTGTGGCAGCGCAGCTGTTGCTTGTAACCACTTAAATGAGTGTATCTCTTCCCACACTGTTCACATCCATATGGTTTCTCACCAGAGTGGGTACGCAGGTGTTTGTTATGATCACTGGAATCAATAAATTGTTTTCCGCAGTGGTTATAACGGTATGGCTTCTCTCCAGTGTGGACACGCTGGTGTCTCTTGTAGTGACTTGAGCAACTGAAACTCTTTCCACATTCTACGCACTGGTATGGCTACGCAGGTGTTTCTTGTAGTCACCTAAGAAACGGAAACTCCTCCCACATTGTTCACACCGGTTTGGTTTTTCTCCGGTGTGGACACGCAGGTGTGCCTTGTAGTCACCCAAGAAACGGAAACTCTTCTGACATTGTACGCACTGGTATTGCTTCTCTCCAGTGTGGACATGCAGGTGTCTCTTGTAGTCTCCTAAGAAACGGTAACTCTTCCCACATTGTTCACACCAATGTGGTTTTTCTCCGGTGTGGACACGCAGGTGTGTCTTGTAACTGCTTAGGTGACTGAAACCTTTTCCACAATCATCACACTGATATGGCTTCTCTCCGGTGTGGACACGCAGGCGTGTCTTGTAATGACATAAATAAGTGAAATGTTTTTCACATTGGTCACACTGGTAACGTTTCTCGTCCACATGTCTTGTAAACATCTGAGTCACTGGAACTCTTTCCACATTGGTCAGACTGGTGTGGTCAAGTATGACTACGCAGGTGTTCTCTGTATGAACTCTGGTCGCTGAACTGTCTCCCACACTGGTCGCAGCTGTTCCCTCAGTGTGGGTTTGCAGGTGTAGCTTGTAAGCGCTTAGCTGGCTGAAACTGCTGCCAAATTGTTCACATTCACAGTCTCTCTGCAGTGTGACCATTTCTTCTTAGACAACCAAACCAAGTGATAGACTTCCTACACTGATCCTGTCTGCATCTGTTTTACCCGAGAGAAACATAAAATCAGAGAGAAATTAAACTCAGAGTGGAAGACTTGATAAAGTGCTGCTAACCATTATGTAGACATAACATTGTACCTCACAACTGTAACCTCCTAAACAGTGTATAAAATATCCTCAAATAGTAGGGGTTATTGCACATGGTTCCTGCTCTACTCCTACTTTTATTTTCTGTTGATTAGGGCTGCGTGACATGCAAAGAAAAGTCATATTGCGATTATTTTGGCAGGTATTGCAATATGCGATTTCAGTTGGAATAGGTGTTTTTACATTTCATTTTCACTGAAAATTTTTTAAAATGATGATATAATTTTTGTTGGGGCTTGTACTAAACAAACAAGTTCCTTTATGTCTGGAGAATTTGATTTGTAGGCCAGAGCGTCTCTGTGGCCCCACACTTATGGTGCCAACAGTGCACAACAATGTTGTGACACATTCTACCTCAATACATCAAAAAAATTGCAGCTCCTGCGATTTTGGGGATATTGCACTTGGCCATATTGCGATTTTGATTATATTTCGATTAATTGTGCAGCCCTACTGTTGATGCTTTGTTATTGTAGACGCAACACTTCGTTCTTGTTTACCGATTGTCTTTATAAATTGCAAAGTAAGTCAATTTACATATTGCAGCACTAAAGTTTAAAATTATTTAAGGTACGGGCCACAGGTTGGACTTGAACCCGCGCTGCTTACGTTGTGTGTGAGTATTTGCAGCACATGTGTTGTCAAATTGATGAAGTTGTTTTCTGGTTTTTGTTTGTGCTTTGTTTATTTACATGCGTTTTTCTCAAGTTAGTTAGTAAGTGAATTTCAATTCAGGTAACTTGTACTGCATTGAGATCTCAGGGCCAACGTACAAAACTCATTTTCCATTTCACATTAACACTGAAACACATGTAGACCATGAAATTATTATCCTATTTATATTAGGGCAAACTGTAGATTTTGCACACTTTATTACGTTACACCTGTGTTACGTCCTCCAATTACATGTGTCACGTGACTATTTTGGTCCAATCATGATCGAGTGATCACGCCAGTGGCGGAGATGAACGCTTTTTTCAGTGTCAGACGCCCCGGTAATGTCCATCCAAACTGACACCAAAGAAGAAGAAAAACAACTGCATTGATACGGATGGACTGAAAAGCTTTACAGCCGGGATGCTATCCGTAAGTGCTAACTGACACTAGTGCTAACAGACACACGAAAACAGAGCAGCGTACACCTTTACCTTCATTATTCTTCTCTCTTCCGGGAACTAGGCTCACAGTCAGTGGGAGAGGAGCGGCTGGAAGACGTTCAGCATGCGGTAGTTTGAGCGCCACAACCCCGTAGGACCCCGTGAGCAGCGTTCATTGGACTGAAAGAGGCGCCATCTTTGAACACGACATCCAGGTCTTTATTATTGTTGTTGATGTTCGGTGTAACTTTATTAACATCGCATTTAAAGACAATATTATGGAATCTAAAATAAATATAAAACATTTATTGTAGGTCTTCAACAAGTTGCCAACTGTTTACAGTGTGGTCCAAAGGAAACAGAGGGAAAGAGGAATCTTGTTTTATGAATGAAAACATTTTTTTTCTTTGTCATTTAGTAGGAGTCAAAAATTATACCATCACCTACAAAGGTCAATAAACCAGATATTTTATCATCGTTTCATCCTAAAACACTTTGGTGTGTGAGCAGGAGAAGAAAAAGTGGTCTGTTGTATTTAATGCAAACATAATTATCAAGATTAAATTTAATATGAAGAAATGAATTACAGGGTTATGGCACTGTTCAGTGTGAACTGTTCTTCCTTCGCTAGCGTGTATGCAACTTGTAAGTGGTGGATTCATTGAATTTCAAGCGAAGAGAGTTTTTCATTTGAAAGCCCAGGAAATAAATCTGATGTTAACTGACCATCATTATACATAGATTTGTTTCTGTGCACAAGACACCTGCTGTTGCTCCAGATAAGTGTCATATGAGGAACAAAGTTGTGATTAAAAATGTCTACTGTCCAATACAAAATTACCTGCTGGTGAAATAGTGAGCATTTGACTTAAGATAACAGTCATTATGCAAAATGAATCAATCAATCAGTAGTGATATTGCTTTGTTTTCATATCAATACAACATTGATATGACAATCGTCTTTTTAGTTTTAGTTTTAGCTTAAAAGCGATTGAGTAGATGAGGTAGATACACCTGGACAAAGTTACCATTTCAGTTAAAAAGCTGCAACCAATAGGGGTCTAATCCCCTTGATACCACATATTAAATTTGTATTTACTCAATATTTGTTTAGAATATTTTAGCTTTCCATTTAGCTTTCTATTTCCATTTCAGATGACATCATAATACATACATGAAAATGTCCACAATTTTTCAATAATCTAGTCTTAAAATAAAATTGAATGAAAATGAATAAGAATACAAGTAGTCATTACAGATTATTTCAGATTGGATTTAATAATTAAAGCATCATGTTTTAGAGTTTGGGGAATTTGCATATTGTAGCTTTAAGGTGAAACCAGTGTTCTCTCAATATGCAAAATATGCTGAAAGGTGCCTTGTAATCTAATCAGATCATTTACTCCTTATAGAGTACCTGTGGCGTAGGTGTAAAGTTTCTATTATGTATTTAATTTTGAGTTATCCTGTTCACAAGAACATGTTGACAGAGTCAGAGTCACAGACGGCAGCTGGACCACCCAATGTCCTGCAGACTATGTACTGTGGTGCTGGGACATAAAAAGGCACGATCCAGGAACAGATGACATGAGGCCGAGCAGCCAGTGTCTTGGAGGGTGGACGTGGAGGAACAGGAGGAGGGTGCTCTAACACGCTTCATCGAAGAGGTAGCGAGTCCTGCTCATGGATATGCTGGCCTCCCTCTGGAGTGTGAGAAGGGAGCAACTAGAGACAGTAAGTGGTCGACACTTTTTCCACTGGTCCTGCTCAATCTGAGCCAAGGGTTTGTCACTATGACTGCTTTCTCCTTCCACAGTCATTTGTTGACCAGTGTATTACACAGTGTTCTGACACAACAGGAAGTTATATTTTGTATAATCCGCATTTTAATGACAATGTGAAAAGTACGTGTGACTTGAAAGGCGGGAAATAAGACTCAAGCTTCTACAGCTGCCAGTTATATGGTCTAATGATGACACTCCCTCAGTACAAATGTGTTTACTGTTACATCTTCCTGTTACACACCACTGGAAAAACTCTGATTCTGATTCATGTTCAGAGGATATTTGTAGCTGGGTCTTACAGGATGTAGATCATTCAAACTTATGTGATATTTCTATTCCCAAGTCACACTGACCGGTTCACACAAAGGCTTAAATGAATGAGCGTTAATCATCTATTGATAATAACAGATGGATGATTAGAGCAAAGCCAAAACTGGAAATAGACAAAGGAAGATAAACTAAGAAAGTAAGGAAGGAAGGAAGGAAGGAAGGAAGGGAGGGAGGATGCTAATTCACAAGCTAGGCTATGTGTGAGGGAATTTCTCCTTTAGTTTTTTATTTTAATGTGATTGCAATTTTTGATTGCTTTTACGATATCCTTAAAACATACACAGTATTAGTGCGGCAAGGTACTGTCGTATATCCACACACGTGACATGTTGTATGACATAACCCCCTTTTTCTGGAGCCCATACACTTTGCCTTCTGTGTAGTCACGTTGTTAAGGTTCTTTTTTATGTAAAACAAAATGAGTAGCATGATACAGCAAAGTCATCTGACCTCAATCCAGTGGAGCAGGTGTTTGAATTACTGAAAACCAGACAAAAGTTCCAGTGATGGCGGCAGTACAGTCCGTCAATATAGCAAGTATCTATGATATCACTGAATCCTATAACTACACTATACCATATTAAACTTTGGCCACCTAATATTGTAGGACTCTTTATGAAAGAGACGGATATTTCACCTCATAAAATTGATGCAGCACAGGCCAAAATGACTTTAAGTCCCTCGTGTGGATCAAGCTCAAAAAACTGTAATCTTAACTTTCCATAATGGAATTTGATAAGACCCCGCCTGCCTGGTAAATCTCTATATCTTTCAAGCCCAGTTTCTGTTTTTCTTCATGTACAAGTAGCTTTATCTCTGATGAGATTATAAGGGATATTGTCTCAGACTGGAGAAAGCCTCCCCAGAGCCACAGGCGACATTATAACAACTCTTTTCAGATGAGCAGGACTCCCCATAATGAGTAAACCCATGTGTAAAATCGGCACTGTCCTTTTAAATCAAGATAATTTCTACTTGAAAATAAAGATGTTTTACTCGACCCAGCTGATCATCTAATAGGACAAGCAATTATTCAAGCAACCACTAGGTGGCAACAACTCACCATCTAAAATCACAGGCTTTTAATTCAGGCACAATGATCTCATCTTCTTGAAGGATATACTTATTTATTTATACTTATTTGTCAAATTTTTCTCTCTTTGGTGCATGGACTTTCAGAGTTTCTCTTTCCATAGGTATCTTTAAGTTTAGACTATATGTACAGTATTATGAAGGTACTGTGATTTGTGTCCTACTAAACAAGCAGGGAAACATTCTGTGTGTTGTGCTGTCTCGTAAAACAACTTTTAATGGTTTTATATAAATGTAAATCAGTATTAAGTCTGATTAAAACATATCTTCACTGATTTCAGAATGCGGTTACAGAAAGATTTGAAGACATGATTTAACGGCATAGAGGCATGAATGAAATAAAATTTCACAATGCTTAGACGATTTTTTTAATGTAAAATGTGTCTACGCCAGTTTAGAATGAACAAACTGTGTTATGTTCAGTTCTGTCCTACAGCTGCAACGTCAAGACCATCATTGCTATGGGAATAGCTATAGGAATGCTTGTTAGCCAATTCGCATTGTCTTTTTGTCCTCTCCTCTAATGTTGTCCATTCATTAATGCGCGCATAGCTCTCATACTATCCCTCTTTTATAATGTGCACTGTAAAACACTGGCACACACCTATAAAAAAGATTCTTAGACTGTGACAACAGTTGTTGGCTGGATTCTTTTTCACCCACCTCAAAAACACGTATTTACCCTTCACACAAACCGACTTTCCAACTGCAAAGTCCACCGATTTCCTTAGGAGTTATATTTAGCATGCTGGGAAACATAGACTTTGTTTATTGATTATTGTTTAATACAGAAAAGTTTCAATCATCAAATAAAAAAACATACAATATCATCAAAACAATTTATTTGGCACTTTATAAAATCCTTTGGTGCGAGTGACATGGCTATGTCAGGAATGTGTGCATAAAGGACAAAGCAGTTACATGTGTTTTGTACATTCTGTCACACTGTATGTAAAGATCAGTTTCCAGGGGCGACGGCGCCGCAAGGTATCCTGGACTGTTTGCGGGGAAGGATCCGGAATCAGGCTGTTTGCTTTGTAAGGCCAGTTGTCTGCACAGCAAAAACATTCCCTCCGGGGAGGCAAGCAGAGCAGTTTACACCCAGTAGGGCGGATAGAGAGCATCCTGCATCCTGGATGCTTGCTGCTGCTAAACCTCAGCCACGGAGACCCAACACAGGATTATTGGAGCTCTCAGGGCCCCCTCCCCCACCTTAATTTGATGCAGCAGGATTGGAGAGAGACAGCAAATAAGTCAGACATGAGTGGAAAATTTTTAGTGCAATGTGTAGACTCTCACTCTACCTCTATAAGCTAAGTTATATATGACCAGCTTTGAGAAGCATAATTTATAAGAAAGGGTTTTTTTACATGGATTTTGCTGACAATTACTGACAATAAATCTGACTTTATATAATTCAAGGAATTGTTATTAATCTGAGCTTGTACAATTTAATGGAGCAAAATTATATTAATGCTAAAATACTTTTTGGCAAAACCCTGAAACACCTCTACACTCCTGCATAAGTGCCATTGTAAAAGAATGGCTTGTTTGTCACACAGTGACCTATGACCTCAGGCGTCCATCTCTGGACCTTTGGTTTGCCATCCTGGCCTGGCCGGACAATGACGGTGCTTCGGGATGCCAGCGAAGGGTCTTCATCGAAGAAATTGAAGGGTCGGAGGAAGAAGCCCACTGCGTTGCCAGGTGTCGCTGTGTTGGGGATGTCTTCAGAGTGAGGCACATGCAGGAAGCCGACTGTCACCCAGGCAACCAGGTCCTGCACACAGGAAAAGCAAACATTGCATTAGAATTTCTAGAATAGTACAAAGAAAAGGACATCTGGTTTTTATCCATTTAAAAGTGTAAACAGAAGAAATTTCAACATTCGTAAGTTGTCATGAGCAGACATGAGGACAGATGCTTCTAGGAAGAGTGCACTTAAACAAATGATGTAACATCTCAAAAAAACACCCAACCCCTTCCCCAAAATGTAAACAGCATTTCTAGGAATCCATTTCAAACATCACAAATGATGGTGTCCATTAATCAATCATGACAGTGGGACTGTCCATGTCATTTTGCTTTTATACTCACTAACAGCAAATTCCAAAAACCATGCAACAATTTGCCAATTACAATGTTACCATGGTTTATGATCATGACAACGTATTGATCCATTAAGATTCTGGGTGAACTGATTTTAAAGATATCATTATTTGTTAGTTGCAAAATGAAAAATGTTGGATTTTTCAGTGGAATGCCTTTAGGTTAAAGGAATTATTCTACATTGTTGGAAGATAGTTTTTTTATTTTAATGAGAACAAGAACGTTGATATAAATCTCATGTCTGCTTTACCTTCCTGAGCAGTGTGGACTGTGTCATGTACATGAACAGGGAATGTAGATATGCCTATATTAATGTTCACTACTGTACCTGGTTGACTATGTCTTCATTGTTGCGGATGTAGTCCTCAAAGGACACAACAGGTTCCCAGGGGTCATTCTGGGTGTAAATGCTGCTGCTGGTGGCTTCACTCTCTCTATGACGAGTCACAGCCAGAGGGTACCTGCAGACAAAACGGTTCACCAGTCAGCTTTTTACATTACCTGTCATTCTGACAGCTAAGAGACAAAGAATTCATACAGAGGAACAACACATCAGCCTGTCTGTCAAGTAGTCATTTCAAAAAGAGTTTTTCTTCCTCGTGTTAACTTATTTTACCATTTAAAATGTAGTAGGCTAATTATTGGATACTGGTCCATTCAGTTCTGTTGATATGTGAGTGGTTCTTTTCTACTGATTCTTTTGCAAGTTTGATTCATACCAGGTCTGCACAGGTACATACTGCCTCCAGAAAATAGGCATATGCTCACTCTCTCGCCTTTTCAGCTTTTATATGTTACCAAACTAACTCCAAGTGGAAACATTACCACCTTAAACAGTGTTTCTCAGCTTTCATGCAGTGTGACAACATTTAACTCTAAGCAGTGTGAATGGTGAGTAACTTAATAACTGCTGATTTCCCATCCTATGGCTTTTATTGCAGAGACCTTTCATAAGACCTGAATACTCAACATAACCTGACTCAGTTGTTGCTGATACTCACAGCCCATGAAAACCCCTGCACATGTCAAACTCCTGCCTGTATAACGATGATGATGATGAATACCGAAGGGACTGACTGGGAACTTTCATTTTGCAGAGTCAGCCTGTTAGCTTGTTAGCCTTTTAGCAAGTGGATGTTATTCCTGCTGCCTGAAGTGTTTGTCACGACCAAGTGGCTAAAACTGCAGTTCCTTGAACGGCCACTGGAGTTTGGCTCCAAAAGTGAGTCAGTCCCCATAGATTAACATGTTAAAATGTCCAACTTTATAGCAGACATAAACATGTTTACAGCCTGGTACAAGAAAAACGGTTTTGGTCTCTATGGCTAATTTACTATTTATTCATGACAACTGTACAGGGGTGAAAGTTTATATTACTCAACATTTAAAATTTTATTAAGGCTTAAGGATATGCACAATTTAGAGTGTAGCCGCTTTGTGTGACACATGGGTGCTGTCACAGTCGACTAGTCTAGTTACTCATTGAGACCTCTCGGCCGTGTGGTGTCTTTGGGAGGATTTTTCATGTAAATGTCGGACAAATAATCTGGCTTGCTGTGTGGTTAACTGACTAACAAAACTAACAGAGGAAGTATAACTGACTAACAAAACTAACAGAGGAAGTCTGCGCTCCTGTTATCTGATGTGAGTAAAATTATAGCACTAATACGCAGAGCTACTGCCTCTGCAATCGCTACAGCAATGCAAATATGCAAGATAAAAAGTTACAAAATCCTATAGTTGACCACCCCTTTTTTGTCAGGTTGTCACCATCTGTTGGACTAGACCAGTGGAGCTGACAATGGCCAATGTCGTAATGGGTATATAATTTTGTACATTTAAGTTACACAGTTTGCAAACACTTCACTTGAATAGTCCAGTGGTGACTGTTTGGTGCTCTTCCACTGATTCCCAATCCAACTCTACTTTGACCTGATTTCAAATAAACTCCTAATCCAAGGATTAAGATCTTTAACCCCACTGATCCTCTGTGGGGTCAATCATTACAAACAAATTGTGTTCTGTGTGCAAACTTTGCTCTAATGCACAAAAACTAGTGGAGATCCTAATGTGTCCAAAGATGCCAAATATGACTGAATTTGGGACAATGCGTATGAGATGAAGATAAAGATGAAGAACCGACATTTGGGGTGGTGCCATACTTACATCATAAATTTTTTTCTAGCAAAACACTGGGAAAATATTTTATTACCTTGACCAACTGATGCCATTTTCTTCTCTCCAGCCTCTTGGAAGGACACTGTGGGCATGTGAGTTAAACTGAATTCGGTAACCTTTCTGCTGCCCCCATTTATTTTTCTCATTTGGGTTGTAAAAGTGCACATAGCGAGGGAACTTTTTGCCAAAGCGGAAAGCAGCAGATCGCTCGGTCTTGTGTTCTGTCTTGTGGAGTTTGGACTGGACGATGAAATGACTCGGGCTCCAGGGATTTGTGAAGTTGACAAATTTCAGATCTAACGACTCAAAGCTGTTCTCTCGACCTGAAAGCAAAGAATTGTCAGAAGGTAGATGTTAATGTGTAAGCTGTCAGTTGAGACACAATACATTTACTTTTGCATCAGAACTCTCCATTGCTAGTTCTTTAAGCAATGCCAGCTTAAATGAACTTTAAAAGTAGTGGAAGTTAGAGACAGGTTTTACAAGATTAAGTTGTTGACTTCAACATAGCACATAGCTTTGAGCACACATTTCAACAGAACAGTTAGGTGCCTCCTTTATGACAGGGTTGAAGTCCAGAAAGACATTTTATCTGGATTGGCATAAATAAAAGACCTGGTGAAAGATAATTTCCTGTGTGCCCTTTACCTCATTTCACTGTCTTCACAGTTTCAAAATACACACTATTAAAACAATGTATTGAGAGGGAGGGAAGGGAGCAAAAAAACTACATTGTCTTAGTTTTTGAATTTTTTTTTCCTGACCACATTGACAACCAAGAATGTCAATATTAGAGGATTCTGCACAATAACGTATAAGGTTTTAATATAATATATATTCCAGCTTCATAAAATGTCTGTGCCGGACAACTACGATATGGGAAAGGATTATGGTTATGGCCAATAAACACCACCCACTGGAATCACAAGCTGGGGATTATCAGAACTAACTGTTATTACTATTATCAGAACTTATCAGACACTAAAGACTCACACAATGGCCAAGTGGGTCAGTGACTCTCCTCAACGACCCTCAAGGTGTCAATGACCCCACAAGAAGTTAAATGCCTGGCCCTCCCCACTAGCCTGCTAGAACTGAAGAAGCCTTGCGGATGAGAAGTAAAACATCTTCAAGACCCTCAAGCTAATCCAGTTGCCTAAAGCTCTAAGATATATCATGACCTGGATCACTGAGGATCTTTACAAAGAGGTCAGTGCTAAAAAGGATATAAAAAAAACTAGGTGACAATAGGAATACTCACCAGCAATATCCAGGTCCACTTTGTAATGGATTAGGTGTGTGTGCAGGTTACCCAGCACATAGTTATACACCTTGGTACCATAGTGAAGTCCGTTAGGTGTAAAGAAAGTGGCGTGGATGTATCCAGTGGCGCTGACCTTTACCTCCATCACCCCATTCTGGTAGAAGAGGAAGTCCCAGATGTAATCATAGTTGTAAACCGTTGAGGTCGTCCGCAAAACCAGCACAGTGTTTTCCAAACCCCCGTAGAAGTTGTACCCCCCCTTGAAGTTAGAGTTGAAATGCCTTCTCAGAGGCATAGCAGTGGTCATCTCAAAAATACAGAGTGCATTTTTGTGGAGCACAGGTTTGTCTGTGTCAAAGTAGTGGTAAAGGTCAACGAAGGTGGCAATTTCTGGACAGTCAATTCCAGGTGCAAGTTCATATGTTGAGCTGCCCATTGCCCAGCCAGCATCAATATACTTTGTTTGCATGGCAGCAGGAGTATCACCAGCGTAGAAGGCAATAGCTTCTTGGAGGCTGATCTCATAGGCAATTCTTTCTCCATTGAAACGGAGGTCAAAGACTTGAAGCCCAGCTGTTGAGCGAACTCGGTAGGCGAAAGACCATCCAGAGTATTCGACAAAATTGTGGTCAACTTGATAGCGAGGCCCTTGAGGTTCCACAAGCTTTGGCCCATGGATATTGGTGGGAGTGTTGCTGTGACCCCGGGGGATGTAGGTGGAGTAGAGGTCATCGTCGTTATGTTCGGGCAGTTTGACCCTCTCCACATCTCCTGATTCATATTTTTCTACCAGTTCCTCAACACTGTCAAAGTACTTGCTGTTGTACCAGACCTTCTCGACAGTCCACTTTTCGGGGTCCAGGTCCTGATGATTGACCAATACCTCGAACCCAACTGGGTGGATGAAATAACCCTCCACAGACTTCTGCAACATAATCCAGGTTCTCCTCTCACCTGGACCCAGCCCGCGGGGGGCTATGTCAGAGAACGTCAGACAGCGGTCAGAGCAGTCAGTGAAGGAAAACCCTCCTGTAGTCTCAAACAGAAGCTTGTGAGCTTTGGTTGTGATCTTCACGAGGATGTCATGCATATGTTCATACTCTGCAGCAGTAATAGGCCTTGACTCAAACCGGATAGGCCTATCCCCTTTGAAGGTCTTGACTACATGAGAACTTGGGGAGGGCAGAGGACCGACAATGTACTCAGTGATGCTGGGTTTAGTCCTTTTCCCAAACTGGATGACCACACGGGCTTGACGTTGGGGTTTGGCCTGTCCACGGTCCAGAGCTCTCAGGGCTTCATGTTTCTTTGGCAGATGGAGTTCAATCAGGAGGATGCTGTTCTTCTGCAGAGTCTTGCTACGAGCATCAGTAAGGTCCAGCTCTGGAATACCATGCAAGTAGGCCCGGACAGCTTTTATCTCACGGACTGTGAGGTCGGCAAACATGGGGGCGCCATGATGAGCCCACTCTCTTCTCCTGGAATCACTACAACCAACCAAACAGACCAGCTGCAGCAGACAGAGAAGCCTCATGGCTGTAATATAATGAGAGAAGAATGTCCAGCATGAATACAGTAAATTAGGGAGTAAAACTGAATACGTTCAGTGAAATCACTTAATAATTTTTCATTCTTGAAAAGAGAAAATCATGTTTCTAACAGTTTGAAATAGGGAGTTCCAGAAAGAAGAGCTTTCTTTCTGTTTATTCAAATGTATAAAAACAGACTTTTTTCCTCCCAAAAAATTGTATAGCCCTTCTAATAAGCTAAAGAATCAAAAACTACAGCGCTATCTCTCCTGCAGAATTCCAAGGAAAAACTCACCCATTTTCCTCTTCTCCTTTCTCGCAGCTGGATAAGCAATCCTTCCTTGTTCCATTGACTCTATTTGCTTTTATTATATAACTCTCTTCTCTACTTCTCCACAGGAACAGCATGTATCAGCCACTGCTACTAAACATTCATTGTGAACATGGTCCCTCTCTCTGCTCTCTGTTTATTTTCCTGCATTGTTCATGCTGCACACCCACAAGGTGCACTTCACACTTGGGTCAATTTTAAAATTCCCATGAAGTTCTCAGTGTAATTTTTCACATTCTTTGGAATTAATCTAATTATTAACCTTACAGATTACATAATAGCATTTATGTAATGTTGTGATACTTGATGTACTGACTTTAGAGAAGTCCACTGCTTCCTTTAAAAACACCTGTAGCTGTATTAGGAACAAAGAAACAGACCAAGCCACTGTACCTGTAGTCATCCTCTTGCTTCAGGCGCTTTGTAAACTAAGGTGGAACGATCCAGTCTCTCTCCAAACTCTCTTAATGCACTGTTCAATGCTCTGCTGCTTATATTTAACCTCCTACTTTGCAGTGAAGGGGGCTGATTGGCCAACAGTGTGTTGTAAATATGATGAAATAACAGGTGCTGTTTTTAATTCATCCTGCTCAAGGTGAAGGGAGTTCATTTGTAAAGCTCCTTTCAACAAAAGGGCAATTTAAAGTACTTTAAATCAGACATAAAAAACATGAGAAAAAGAATGCATGGCAATATAAAAAGTTTAGTTTAGTTTTAGAGAGATCTGAATGGTTTGTAATCTAGCAGCAGATCAGGAATGTAAACCATTCAGTGCTTTATAAACCAGTAGTATTTTAAAGTCAGCTCTTTGACACACAGGAAGACGGTGTAAAGACCTGAGAACTGGACTGATGTTGTCCTCTTTAGTGGTCTTAGTGAGGACTGTAGCTGCAAGTGTTCCACTTTTTAGAGAGACCTGTAAAGACACCATTACAGTATATATTCACCTACTGAGGATAAAAACACAGAAGTTTTTCTAAATCTTGCTGAGTCCTCTAATTCTTGATATATTCTTAAGGTGATTGTAGGCTGATCTTTAATTGTCTGAATCGTGGTGTTATAATTTAGATCTGAGTCAATGACTACATCAAGATTTCTGGCTTGGATTATGGTCTTTTTAATGTTAGAGACTGAAGCCAAGCACTAACTTTTAATGATTCTTCTTTGGCTCAAGAAACAATTATTTTGTTTTACTGAAGGGAATTTAGTTTTCTGTGAAATGTTTTATGTGTAATTAGTCCATATCCTTCAAATATGATTCAAACCAGGTGATGAATATCTTCAGTTGCCTGTCGAAATTGCTTTTTGTTCAAATTTAGTCATAATAATTTCTTCACTATTATTACCATATACTCTTTTGTGAGAAATTTCAATGAATTTGGAATCAAAAACTGTAAAAAAAAAAAAAAAAAAAAAAAAAAAAAAAATTAATTCTCAATAATGGGGAATCTTCAGGTTTCCCTGGCTGCAATTTGGTGAAATGCAGCAATAAACACTAATATGTCAGATATCATTAAAATGCTTTTAGCCACAAACCTCTGGTTCTCTAGAGAAGCTGCTCAGGGGCAACATAACACCAAAGGTTGAGTCTAAAAGTCTGAAAGTGATGTCAGACTTTTAGATCCAAAAAGCTGTAGAGCACATTGTTGCATGTTTTACAACTTGTAATACATTTATTGTGACAAGGTTGTACTTTGCCCGTTCATTTGCTCCAAGTGATCATTGTTTGAGGCTCAAGTGAAAGCTTTCCCAACTGAACATTATATTCTTTTTACCTTGTATATAAGGCTTATTTGGCATCAGTGTCAATATTCAACTAGAAAATAGCACTTGTTGCATATTAATGTGTATTTTTTGCATACATGTTTTTCTCACAGTTACACATATTTATACCTGAATCAGCTGGTTGAGCAGCTTGATTTCACTGTGGGCTAATTAGTTTTAATTTGACTGGTACATTTTTTTTTAGCTCACTGTTAGTAATGTGTGGTGCAGAGGGCTGGGCCCCAATTTCCCAACGTGTCCCCCCAAAGTAATCTAGGACATAAATGTAGATTGGTTGAATTGTATAACTGATTTCATGCCTTTTCATCAGATCAAAATATTATTTTGGTTATGACAAAGTACCTGAACAAGTAATGATTCCCATCAGCCTCAGCTGCACTTTATATTTAGTGGTAATAGGCAAATGTTAGCATGCTAACATACTAACACAGAATAGATACTGAACATGAAAACATTATGACTACAACATTAGTATTGTCATTGTGAGCATGTCAGCATGCTAACGTTATCATCAGCACAAAGCACAACTGTGCTTTCAAACAGCCTCATGCAGCTGCTAGCATGGCTGCAGACTCTTATTCTTGTATTTTGTTGTCTGAACGTAGGGTTAATAAAACCTTCACCTCTAACCTCCCTCTTTACCCTCTCCTCTCACCGTCTTCCTATAAATGACAATGAAGAACCAACACAGTGACTCTTCCCAGAAAAGTTGTATCGAGGGCAACTGGACTTGGTTGTAGATATTTGAAGACGTTTCATGTCTTATCCAAGAGGCTTTTTAAGACACAGTGAACACAGTGACTCAGCTAACTGTTATCTCTGTCAAGATACACAAAGGCTCCAAGGCTGCAATGGAAAGTCAGCTTTGGCCTACGTGGAGGAAAAATAAAGAAGTCAATTTTGACACACTTTTTTGCTTAAACTATTAAAGCAAAAATCTTGTGCCAACAGAAGCTTCTCCTCCCTCTCCTCTAGGCTCAAGCTAAAGTGTACTGTGGTGACAGCTGTGTTTGAGCCTCCTCGCTGCGGGGTCAGGAGGTCAGACTTGGGATAGTGGTGAGTCTAAAAGCTTTCAGTTCCCATGTCTGTTGACACGCTTCATTGAATAAATGCCCCATCATCCTTCCCGAAAGGTGTCTCTTTACAGGATTAGGCTTTGACAAACATCTCTTTCTTCTGTGGCTGAGGCTCCACCACCCCTGCAGTCACCTACAGCGTCCTGTAATGTTTCACAGGGTGAGGTTCAGAGGATGTGTCCGTCACAGGTCTGGTAACCAATGCCTGCCTTCCCAGCTGTGACATTACCAGTCATGTCCAATGGCAGCAGGTTCAGATGCTACTGTACATCCCATGAGTCACCCCCCGCATTTAAAACCCTGGTTCTGGGGCTCTGCTCCCCCTATAAGGCAAAGCATCACTTCACTGTGGACTGTATTGCATACTTGTGGATAAAAAGAAAAGAAAAAAGTGACAGAAAAAAAATGAAATCAAACACAAAAAAAATATGAATATTATTTAACAAGCCAAGGACTTTTTGTGGAAAAAATCCAAAGAGTTCCCAAAAGCACTTCAAAGGTAAGGATACCTTTAATCATAGCAGGAAGATGGGATTATAGAAATGTGTATGAATTCAATGAATTTAATATGGAATGGTTTGATCAGTTTATATGAGTTGGATATGGACTTGCATGTGGACTTTTTTTTCCAGGAATTTTTTTTTTTTTTTGCACAAATACTTAGGAGAGGACATGGAGACACTGCTGCTGACTCTGCTTGGACTTCAGACAGTGATGGGAATGGGGTAAGTATGATTCAGACCAGTCAAAGCAGGATTTAGCGCATTTTAAACACCGTATAAAGTATCTGGGAGGAGAGACAAGGAAGATGAGAAAGACTATGCAGAGAGATAAATGTGGCCATGAAGTCATGAGGATGATTCACTTGTCTGAATGTAGCCTACAGATCACAGTGTTAACTGTGGTTAAAGTCATGGTAAATTAATTTTACAATAATGTTTCTTCGAGTGCAAGTGCTCATTTTAACCCAGTTTTTGTTAGAAATACTTGCCACAGTAGATATTTAGAGTTAAAAACTCTAGTCAGACTTTGTGTTGAAGATGAAGTGGTTAAGGTTTGTGTGAGTACTCTGGGTTTTCTATAAAATTCCTGGACCTTGAGTCAAGTACAAGTACCTTTGAATTAGATTCATAAGCTTCTGCTGGGCATGGTTTCAATAAGGGGCTTGCATGCCATATTATTACATTAGTATTACATGGTTACTGATAATATTTTAATACTAATTCCAATGTGGTTTTATGAAGGAACCTAATTGAAGTTTATTCTTAACTGAGGAACTGAGGACCTTGGGTCAAGTGCAAGTATCTTTGTGCACACCACTGCACCTGAACACAGAGGCTTAGCGAGGAAATTAAATCTATTTATCACATTCCAGACACTGGTGCGAACACATGGTGGAGGAGAGAGTGGAGAGAGTCCTGTCCCCACGTCTACAGCTTGAAGTGAACTGCTCTGAGGTTTATCAGTACAACACCCGGGATTGGAGGCTAGACGTGGACAGGATGCGTGTCAAGCATGGAGGTGACGACGGCATCGCACTCTACTACAAACAGCAGGGGCCCAAGGCTTCCTGCTTCTTGTACAAGTAAGTGGAAAGCTGAATGACTTTCAATCTTTTGACTTTGACATACAGTGTTATGTATATACTGACTTTCACCTGATGTGTCTGCCCTCCTCAGACCCCCAGAGATGGAGAGCAAGATGGTGAACAAGACAGTGAGGGCATGCTGTGAGGGCTGGGGCGGCCCACACTGCTCTGAGGGTGAGGACAAGAAACCAACAGATCAGTTCCATGTACATTATGCATGCATCATGCTTCCTGTACATGTGAAATGAGACACTGCACCATCAGTAGTGAAATTCCAAATACAGATTTGCTGATAAACAAAATATTAAATCATTATCTACAAATCGGTAGAAATGTTAAAATAGAACCAATCTGATCTTTTGTATAGTGGTATATGTTCAAACTTAGACAGGACAGTAAAAATGATATGACTTTACTGCTTATTTCTTTTATGCTCTAAAATATTGTATATTTTCCAAACATTGGTTGTTGGTGTTGTCAGGCTCATTTTCATTTAATCGCACATAAGAAGTGATTACAAATCACTATAACATAATAGAATAAAAACAACCTAACAGTGATTTATCACTAGTTTCTTTATAGACTCAAAACTTTTTAAGCAACTATTGTGAATCTGAGAAAATCCACCTTTATACATGCCGGAAAATTTCCTTTGCATGTCTCTGACCCTTCTCCTCTCTATCCTTTTTCAAACCTAATCTTTCTGTTGTCTTCCTCCCAGGTGTGGGCGTGCGCGGTCAGTGCTACTCTACGTGGAGTTGTGAGGAATTCCCCGGTATTCATAACTCCTCCCTTATGTCCTTGGAGCAGTGCTGCAGCAGCCTATGGGGACTGACATGGAGAAACGCCTCTGACCAGACCTGCTTGTCTTGCACCTACACTCTCCTTCCTGGTCAGAAAACACTAGTCCTTGATTTGGTGCTCATTCTCTAAATCCCCCTGCATCTCTCTCTGATACTCTTTATCTTCATCAAGACATCAATGTTTGTATTTCATATTACTACAACACTATAAGTACTATATGAATCATTTATACTACTTCTCCCTCCTCTCTCCCTTGTCTCCAGACTCCCAGTCTTCCCCACTGGTGCGTAGTGGTCTGCTGGGTAGCGCCAGGGTGCCACAGGGTTCGGCCACTTGCATGTCCTGGGGGGGAGCCCACTACCGCACTTTTGACAGGAAGCACTTCCACTTCCAGGGCAGCTGCACTTACCTGCTGGCCTCATCTACTGATGGGACATGGGCGGTCTACATCAGCACAGTCTGTGATGGGAGAGGAGACTGCAGTAAGGTATGAGACATGGCAGATTCCACCGCTGATGGAGTTGATAAAGCGTTGTGGAGCTTAGTTGGGGGCCAGTGAAATCCAGTTTATCTTGTAACTTTGATTATGATTTGCCATTGTGCAATAAGACAATATAATGGAAATATTTGCTAACTGGTTGTTGTCTTTCTCAGGCTATAAAGATGATGCTGGGTCTAGACTTGGTCTCCGTTCTTCACAGTAACTTGACACTGAACAGCCGTATTGTTCCAAATGGAGAACCTCTTTTCCAAAATGGTAAATTGATGTCACTAAAGTTTCATTTCTAATCTGATATTGTTAACCAGGAAAGTCTAGGTTCAAATAATATAAAATCCCCCTTATGCTTTTGTTGTATCATGACACAGATTGGTATCTGTACTGAACCAAGTACACTTAAATAAAGAAATAGACTTTAATCCATTTAAAACATAAAACAAACTTTATTTTTTCAAGAGTGCAATGTAAATTAAGTGTCTTTTATGTTGACCAATTCCCTGTGTTCATCCAGTTTAAATACCTACAAGCAGAGCATTGTTGGGTTTATCTCTACTGGCAATAATTTACAGCATTTTTACATTATCTCCTAATATTGCATGACTTCATATCCATTGTCTAAGTAACTGGATGGATGGATGGATGGAAATACTCTTCACTGACCTTACAAAAATAAAATGCTGTAGATGAACAACCATATTTATTTTATCCTCCTTACAGGAGTGAGTGTTCATTGGCTGGGGGACTTTGTGTTTGTGGAGAGTGGCCTGGGTGTGAGAGTAAAGTTTGACATGGCCAATACGGTCTACCTGACAGTGACCGCCGAGCACCTGGCGTCCACCAGGGGGCTCTGTGGAGTCTACAACAACAACGCTGATGGTGAGATAAGCGCATTAAACACCAGCTCATGCCGTACCTGAAATCATTTTTGTAATGACATTATTTCGAGATCACAAGAAATCATTTGTGTTTGTTACTTTTCAGACCTAATTGAGGTTTTTTGGCTTAGTGGTATTTTGTGCAAATACCACATTTTGTGCAAATCAGATGAACTAGGCTTAATTACAACCGTAAATAGCAGTGACTCAACATTACATGACAGTCATTTGTGACAAGCTTAGTAAATTTCCCATATTCGGCTACTGTGCCTCTCATCTGTGAACCATTTTGTGAGACTGGAAACTAAACGTTAGTGTATTCTGTTTTGGTCTCTGATCAGTGATTGGTTTGGGTTTAACTTGACTCACCTAAACCCTAATAACTACTGTGCAGATGTAACAGGGTATTTGTTTCTTCTATTATAGATGATTTTACCACAATGGGTGGAACTGTGTCCCAGTTCGCCGCCAGCTTCGGCAACTCATGGAAAGTTCCTGACCATCAGAATGAAGTAATGTCCTGAATACACTGAGTATTTCCCTTTTTTTTTCAATATTATACTTTTTTGTTAACAATTATTTATTTTTCTCTATAAGTTGTTTTAAGTAATTATTAAAAATGCATTTTTGAGATGCACCTTCAGTAATTGAGTCTCTCTGTGTCCCACGCTTCCCTCAGGGCTGCAGCGATGCAGCTGAGCTCGGTCACAGCTGCGATGTCTCAGGAGACATTGCTTTGCGTAGGCAGGCAGAATCTGTGTGTCATCGACTCCTAGAAAACCCCTTCAAACACTGCCACCCCCAGGTCAGACACCCCTGATATTTACTGTATCAGTCACTAGGCGTTACCACTGTTTGCCAACTCACCAGATCCCATGGTCCATTTTGACACTAAGATACAAAGAGATTTTTTAATCTAATTTGTTTGAAAGCCAAGCCTGTAAATTTGTGTAATGAGCTGTAAATCAAAAAGCTCCTCAGAGTAAATGATTTGCCGGATATCAGTTGTTAAAGCAGTTCCAAGAAATGGGTTTCACTGATGTGAGCCATGGGACTGTTTTAAAGACAAATGACTCATGCAAAGCAGAATGAAATGAGTAGTTTTAGTTCATGACACATTCAGCAGGTATTACCATGCACTTAGAGTTGCACAATTCTGGTTATTAGGAATTTATGAATTTAGGTATTGGCTTTACTTCAGTCATTATTTATACTTATAACATAATGTAATATATAATGTGCATGTTTGCATATCCTGTTCATGTGCTTTGTAAAGGTTTTCCCCATACCTGTTAATCAATGAACACAAAAAATAATTCATACATATCCATAATCAATACTGTGCATTTCTATTGTTTATGCACAGGATTTGTACATTTCTGACTTTTACATGTTATTTGATGCAGGTTCACAGTTAAAAGTGTTATGTTTGTGTGTCTGTGTCTTTCAGCTGGACCCAGCAGCATACATCGACACCTGTCTGTACCTGTACTGCAGCCTGCCACCCAAAGAGAGGGACGGGGCAGTTTGTGACACTCTGGCCAGCTACGCCCGAGAGTGTGCCCAACAGCATGTCATCATAATGTGGAGGACAGCCACCCTTTGTGGTAATATCATCGTTTGGGCAACCTGTTGGTTCAGCTGGATAAGGTTTTAAAATAGACACATGGCATTTATGGTAAAACACACACACTGTCTGGGTTTAGTTTTTCTGTCCAATTGTCATCATAAAGTCTCCTCACGTTATTCTGAGCTGCAGCGATGGAATAAGAGCGTAAAAGCATCAACACTGTCAGGAATCCTGTTGGGAATGAAAGAATATTTATGGTAGAATGCAGCTATAACCATCATTTTGTAGTTATTTTGTGTCATAAACCCTCCCTCAGTTTGTTAAAAGCTTTTAAAACCAGAACGACACATGGAAATCCTGAAACCACAGAATGATTCCACTGATTTATAAATATATAATAAATATAGTATAATATATATAAATATTATAAAAATATCGCAAATCTAAACTATCAAAAGGTAGATTAAGTATGACATTATCAATGCCAAAATCAACTATAACGATTGGAGCATGAATTAAGCCGCATTAAATACAAACACAAAACAAAGCTTTAAGTGAAAACTCTGACTAGATATAAATCAAGACACGATAATTCCACAAAACTGATCCCACAACCTTTGCTCTGAACACCTTTTACACCTGTCATGACCCCGATGACCATTCTGCTACCTGTGAGGAGCAACTGGGAATCCCACAGGACAGCATCAATGCCCACCCTCTGGAAAACAATCTCCATCGCACCAGTACTCAAGATACCCTGTCCCTCAGAACCCAACCACCCGACCAGCTGAACTCACTTCAATAACCATGAAAGGCCTGAAAAAACTGATCTGCACACCATCTTGACACATCTGATTCCTGACCCAGTTAGAAAATCGAGGACAGAGGATGCTGTATCACATGCCTTGCACTTGCAATAGTAAATGATACTGATATATATGGGTTGGGACTTTTTCCTCCTATTTTTTCTGTCTCTCCAGGTCGCGTCTGTCCCAGAGGTCAGGTGTTTTCGGACTGTGTGTCCTCCTGTCCCCCCAGCTGTGCTTCCCCGCAACCCCCAGGGCCTGCTGCAGCCGTTGGCCAGTGCAGGGAGGAGTGTGTGGGGGGTTGTGAGTGTCCGCCAGGCCTCTACCTTCACCAGGGACTCTGTCTAAAAAGAGACGATTGTCCTTGTTTCCATCGCAGACGCACCTACCAGTCAGGAGACAGGATACAGCAGAGATGCAACACCTGGTGAGGGTGAACTGTGTGTTTGATTCATTTCTACACCTCTCTTATCTCTACTTTCCCTTTAACACCACCCATTTTTCTTTTTCACCCTAATCCTCCCAGCGTGTGCCGAGCAGGCCAGTGGCAGTGCACTGGGGAGAAGTGCGCAGCCCAATGCAGCCTGATGGGGGCGCTACAGGTGACCACCTTTGACAAAAAGAGGTATTCACTACAGTGCGGAGGCTGTCCGTTCACTGCTGTAGAGGTGAGACATCAAATGCAGCCATTGGTAAATGAAATATTAAGGTGCATTTGTATATGTGGTAGCCACTTCTCCTTTGTGCTTAAGCTCTGTGTGTGTTCAGGACTTTGTTGACAGGAAGCTTGTGGTGAATGTGCGCTGTGTGGAGTGTACAGCAGGAGGAGGCCTGGGTTGTCTAAGGGAGATGTCAGTCACAGCACTTCGCACCACAGTCACCATCACAGACACTGGTGAGTTCGTTCAACACTCTTGCCTGACGACTCGTTCCTTGTTAGTACTGCAAACCTCAGTACACGCTGAAGTTTTAAATATCCCTGGATCGGCTGGATCTGGTGAAAATGTCTATGTTTTCACCATATTAATCAATATTTGTTTAATTAACAATGGATCAAATGACTATTTAGTGCCTCTCAGCTCATTGTTTTGATTTTACACCTTACAACTTTATGGTTCTGGTTTACGCCTACTGCTCCCATCAACCTTGTTTCCAGTAGAAACAGGCAGCTGTTTCCAGAAAATTGGAAGTAATAAATTAATGCTGCTTTACACTTGAATGCAGCATTTATATCCAATAATTCTCAACTAAACTTTTGAATAATTAATTTACTGATATTTTTGCAAGGGAAAAATAAAAATTATCTTAATATTAGAAAAATTATGTGTATATTTGAAAAATCAACAAAAAACATTTAATTTAATGTAAGACTATAAGTCCTATGAGTCCTAAAGCTGTCTTACTCACTACTGTGAGAAGTCTTCACTTTGAATGTGTTCACTGGCTTCTGATTGCTTACAGTTGATATTGGTACTTCCAGGTACAGTGACATTGAACGGCCAGAGAGAGGCGTTGCCTGTGGTGACAGGGGACCTAGTTGTGCGTAGGGCCTCTTCTTCATTTCTCCTAATCCAGACCTTTGGAGCCCAGCTACTCTGGTACCTAGATGGACCTTTAGCCCTCATCACTTTGCAACCTGGATTTGCAAACAAGGTGATTCTTACATCTCATATGGTTCATTCACTGGTGCCATTTTGGACCCCCAGCTGAAACAAACTTAAGTGCAGGATGTGCACCTTCACATTCTGAAAATAGTTCAAACTGGAGATGCACTTGTGCCGTTTTAAATCATGCTGCACTAAATTTAGCTACAAGAGACTCAAATTGTATTTAATTTGTATTCAAGGTGCGAGGCCTGTGTGGAACACTGACCTGGAACCAGCATGATGATTTTACTACCCCAGAAGGAGACGTGGAGAACAGTGTGTCATCCTTTGCAGGGAAATTCACATCAGAGCGCTGTACTCTACCTGGAGGAGCTCCGCCTGACCCCTGCACCACATACACCCAGAGGAGATACTACGCAGAGACGGTGTGCTCCGTAATCCACAGCGCTGTCTTTAAGGTAGTGTGTATGGAGTGTGTTAAATCTCCTGCTATCTCAGGAGTGAGTTCGTCTTCATCTGTCTCCCTCTCTTATTCACACCTGCACCTCCCTCTGTAATCCATTAGGTTTGTCATGACGTGGTGGAGAGGGAGCCCTATTTCCGTCTCTGTCTGTCGGAGGTTTGTGGCTGCGCTCCACAGAAGGCCTGTCACTGCACCGTCCTCACTGCCTACGCCCGACACTGTGCTCAGGAGGGCGTTGCAGTCCAGTGGCGCAACCACACCTTCTGCCGTAAGTCAGAATGCCATTGGCTAAGTGGTGATTGAGATGTCTACAGATGTCTGAGTGCAGTCAGGGGAAGAGTGATCATCTACTGCATTCATTTGGTTTGTTTGTTCATTCATCTGCCATATGAGTAATCTCAATCATCACTGATAGGCTTTTGAATGGTCCAAGACATAACAAGTGCAGGACACAACTGTGGCATTTCCTAAGGTGCAGGGTGACATGACCTGGACCTGAGTCAGACTTTGACATCAGACACAAGAAAGACTTACAGTATAACATGACTTTGAATTTACCAACATCACTAACTAGTGACTTCACTTGGACTTGGATTTGATCCCCTCCACCAGCAGCAGCAGCAGCAGCAGTATATACAGAGACAGCTTAGCTTATCCAGAGTTATCAATAGGGAACTGATGTCAGAAGTCAAAGTTAGTGGGATGTCTGTGTTGCTCATCTGTTTTAACAATGTTGGCAGCTGTACTTTAGAAGATATAAAGCTTTAATCAGGAACTTGTGTCCATGTGCACACTCTCATGTGGGAACTACAAAAACATTTTACACTGGCACTAAAAATCCCTTGACAGAATTTAGTGACCTTTAGGTTTTAACCTTTAAAGCAATAATCACAAACTACACCAAGCTTATTTGCCATTTTCAAAACCTTTCCTATTCACCTGTCTCCACAGCTCCCCAGTGTTCAGGGGGTCAGGTGTACCAGGAGTGTGGTCGTGCATGCGGGGGCTCCTGTTCAGACCTGTGGCAGGGCTGGAGTTGTGATGACGGTGGTGGGATGGGCCTTAGGATGTGTGTTCCAGGTTGCCAGTGCCAACCGGGACTAGTGCAGGACCACCAGAGCCAGTGTGTGCCCATCACCATGTGCCCATGTGTGCAAGAAGACAAGATTTACCAGCCTGGGGCTGTCATCCAGAATAACTGTAATACATGGTATGTTGTATAGAAGAGCCTGTTTTTGTTACACGTATTTTGAATATTTTGACTAACACTGTTTGTCTTAGGTTTAAAATATTTATTCAATCAGGTTGTGCTGGAACCTGTGCAATCAAAAAAATAAAAGGCCACTCTGACTTCAGCTGAAACCACAGTTGAAAGTTTTCTGGTCCCTTAAGTTAAATATTAACAGCGTTGCACAGATGCAATACTCTTGCAATAAAGGACAGCAGACATACTAAACCTGTCGAAAGAAAACATTATGGTAGAGGTAAATTCAGTACAATCTCTTTGTGGCCCAGTTGTGTGGATGATGATATTTTACAGCACATCGTAAAAAAGGACCTTCCTTTTATAGTTATCTGCATGCTGCTTTTATCATGTGGTAGTTGTGATAAAAGAGTGAGTAAGCATGTTTTCTCCATTGTGTGTAGAACACAGCTTTGATGCATCTACAAGATAATCTCTCGGTACAGTTTCACAAGCATGGTTCTGTTTGAATAAGATCGCGTGGGCTTAAGTCGCTGAAATAGACAGTTCTGTTGAATATACAGTTTAGTCTTCAAAACATGAACAAATCTGTCAGTGTTTGTCTTTGAGGACAATACTAAAGGCCAAAGATCACAGAGACATAATGTTTTTATGTGCTTATGTTTTGTGTCAAATCATTATTTATTTGATTAGACTTTTGTTATTTGATTGCATTATCCTGTTAGTATGGGAAAGTATTTTCTAGTTGTTTTTTGAGACCAACTGTGTGCGCCCAGTGATAGCATTCAGGATAATTGTTTACAGCCTGGTACAAAAAGCGGTTTTAGTCTCTATAATTAATTTCCCCCTTCATGACAACTGTACAGGGGTGAAATTTTATATAAATGACCAATTAAAATTTTTATTAAGGCTTAAAGTTCTGCAGTAGCAGCAGTGCAACATTTTGGATACCAACTGCCGTAAAACACCATAGAAGAAGAACAAGTTAGGGTAATTGAGGGCGCGGCCCCTTTAAGTGACAGGTGGGTGGGGTCACAGTCCGCTAACCGTCAAACGGTTAGGTGCCTCAGCGAATTGGGATTACTTAGCGTTACCTTTCCTTCGTGCTGGTGATGCCTTCTGTACTATTTTTCAAGTAAATATCAGACAAATAAGTGAAGTGAGTGATTTTTTAACAGGTATTGGTGTCTGGCTCACTATACAGGCTTGTTAGTTTAGCTCGTTGACTAGCTAATTAGCCAGCAAATTAGTTAGCCTTGGGTTAGCCACCGACCAAGACGCCCAGATGTGCTAACGATGCTAAAGGCAATAAGCATATGCTCACCACAGTTATTAAACCTCGGCTCCACACACGCCCCACCTATTTGCCCATCTTTTGGATTAGTTTGCCGGGAGTTATGTGGAGTTAGGCACTGACAAGATGGCAACAAAGGAGGAGGTTTCTTCAAAACCGCCCCTTAGAAAACCTATGCGTGACGTCACGTCATGTCCATCTTTTTATTCAGTCTGTGCAATGAGTATAATGTGTGTTTGAATGACTGAAACTGCCCTTGTGTATGACAGCATGTTTTTCACAGTGAGTCCCTGGTGATGTAAGAGCTCTAATGAAATCTCTCTATGTTCCTGCTCCCTGCTACAGGATAGGTTGATTTCATTGCGTCTCTTCACCACATAACTGCAAAGATCATCACTCAGAGTCATCTGTTGCATTACAGTAGTACTAGACCAGTACTAGTACTAGATTTGTCTCAGTCCAGTTATATTGTATGTGTTCGTGTGTTTCTGTGGCCTGCTTTTTCCTTTTTGTACATGACTCACTATCATTGTGTTGTAATTGTCGAGTTATGTACCTGCACTGACCATTGACCTGATTAACTGCTATCATGAAAAGTGAAATTTGTATTGGACAATTATTACACTCATATAAAGTATGACGTGCAGTACATTCATTCACCTTGAATGACAAGCCTTGGCTGGGTATACCAGTGATATGATTTTAATTACACCTCTTAGCACATTTTGTTGTTGCTTCATCACATTTTACAGCTACTGTGTAGAGTTTTGTAACAGTCAAGTGAAAATTTATTGATCCATTGTAAACTTTTAGTATCTTGCTCAAGGGCACTTTTGCACATTAGAACTCCAATTCCACTTTGGTTTACTTATTGCCTAGTGATATTTCAATATAAAGCTTGATTTTTGTAGAAGTATACTCATTAATTACAGTAATACCTGTCAGTTGACGTCAGTGCCCACTCTGCTCACTCTCCTCTTCCCTTTGCAGTGTGTGTGAGCAGGGGCTTTTTAACTGCACTCAAGAGAGCTGTGAGAAGGTGAACCCATGTCCAAGCTCTCTGATCTACTCTCCACGCTCCTGCCTCCTCACCTGCTCCAGTTTGGATCCCCCTGGTCAACAACAAGGGTCCAGTGTCGGGCAGTCGAGCTGCAAAGAGCCTCTGTCTGGCTGTGTCTGTCCCCAAGGAACTGTCCTACTAGTGGGTGGAAACTCAAATTTTGTTCTCTGAATGTGTATTGGACATCCTTTTGAAATGTGAAATGTTGAAACTACAGACCATTTTCACAACTTTTGACTTGTAGTAGTTAATGTCATTAGCTTCTTTTTACATCGCAGTGTTCTAGTTAGCCAGGCAGAAAGCCAATGCAATACTCAGATGCAGCTGGAAGTGAGGTTGATGAAGCAGTCAAACTGAACCAGAACAGTAAATTTGTGTGTAGAAAACCAATTCAATAAACCTAAGGGAGCCAGACGGAGGCTAAAGCTAATGTTAGAGATGATCTACTGAGTTGGTGGGTTTGTCACAACGACTGACACTATTGACACAGTTTCTTCCTGCTATCCTGTGTTAGAGGTTTAGCATTACTGAGAGCTATCCTTGTACTTAACTAGCTAGCTCAAGCTGTAGTACTTTTAGTCTCAATAGTACCTTTATCATCCCAGCTAGCAAGAAATATGAGGGCCACTCTTGTGTCGAAGCGTGTTCCCCCTTTTCCCTCGCGTTAGTGTTTCCTGTAGTGCCCCCCTCTGTGGTTGTGGCTATAGCTTCAGTTGGGTTATGGTCAGGCTTAGCAGAGAGAACTGGTTGGGGTTAGAGAAAAGGTTAAACTCAGGTTAAGGTAAGAGGTAACACATATTGACTTCGACACAATACCAGCTCTGAGAGAAGCCAGGAAGAGTTTGTTTCTCGCATCACGCACCTGCTGAGGTGTGATTGTGGTTTTACTAAAAGGATTTAATATGAGTGGATTGTACAGCTGAAATTCAGCCTTGAGTAGTCTGCAGGTTTTGCTGGTGTTTCTGTACAGTGCTAAGAATGCAAGCAACTGCCCCCTAATATTGTTATTCAAAGAAACTCCCAATATATCACCTCACTTAGCTCTTGATTACTTATATAATATATAATATATATAATAAATTAATTGAAATTAAAGTCTGTCAGCGTACTGTGCCTTATTTGGCAGAAGTAAGGGAGAGGCTGAAGCCAACAAAGATGGAGGTGTTCAGTAGTGAAGTAGTGAGGTGATAGATATTTCTTTGGTGCGTCATGCAAAATGATAAGAAAACTGATTAGAAATCTAGAGTTTTTAAAAAGCCAGCTCAGCTTAGTTTATTGTAAAAAGTTTCATTAAATATTAAATGTATTGTTATATATCAGGAGTATGATTATAACCGAAGAAACCCATTTCTATTGGAATGGAGTTTGCCTTTTGCCTGCCTTCAAGCTTACACATGAAATCATTGTGACCTTCATGCAGTTGGAATTCTGTCTGATAGTCATTTTATTTAGCTCTAGGTCGTCGTCAGATAAGACATCAAAAAGGGTTAATTATATCTGATGAATTAAGTAAAGTTTTGACTACTGTCTTCTGGTTTACTCCAGGGTGATCGCTGTGTTCTCCCAGATGAGTGTCCATGTCACCATAATGGTCGACTTTACTACAGCAATGACACCATCACTAAAGACTGCAACACATGGTAATGTATGCAGTTGTCTCATTGCACATCAAATCACTTCAGCATTTCTTTATCTCACCTACACTTAATTCTTTCCTGCAGTGTGTGTAAGGAGCGCCGCTGGCACTGCAGCCAGTCTGCTTGTGCTGGTGTGTGCGTTGCAACTGGGGATCCACACTATGTAACATTTGATGGCCGCTGTTACTCTTTCCTGGGTGACTGCCAGTACGTGTTAGCAAGGGAGATCAGTGGTTTGTTCAGTGTCACAGCGGAGAATGTGCCTTGCGGGAGCACCGGGGTCACCTGCACAAAGTCGGTCACCCTCAGCCTGGGAAACACCATCATACACCTGCTGAGAGGTAGGTGTTATGGGGGAAGCAGAGGCCAGATGATGTCAAGTTGACGGCTTATGAGCATCACAGACTTTCCTTTAGGAAATAGTTGCTTGAGATAAGCTGTCTTGTGTCTGTCATTTAGGTAAGGCTGTGACAGTAAACGGGATGCCAGTTACGCTGCCAAAGTCCTACAGTGGCAGTGGTCTGACTTTGGAAAGGGCTGGGATGTTTGTGTCCCTCTCCTCCCGACTCGGGGTCACTCTGCTGTGGGATGGGGGTAGGACAAAACTACATCAGCTTTTATTTTTATTATTGCCAAAAATATATATATTTTTTTTTTACATTTTCACACTGAACTTTATCCATAATTATTATAGATATTTACAGTGCACTGCTTACATCTTTGGCTTTAGATACAAGTTAAATAACAAACCAGTGGTCATGTTGTCATTCCACATTATTTCCAGGTATGCGTGTGTATGTGCGTCTGGCTGCCCATCTGCGGGGTCAGGTTGGGGGCCTGTGCGGTAACTTTGACGGGGATACAGAGAACGACTTCACAACACGGCAGGGCATCGTGGAGTCTACAGCTGAGCTGTTTGGAAACTCCTGGAAGGTCAGCCCCTCCTGCCCTGACGTGGCAGATCAGGACCTCCGAGATCCCTGTGCGGTAAGTTCAATACAGACACCATGCGCATTCACACACACACGGACATTTGCAGGAACAGTAGAGTTGGACCTACTTACTGACATTGACACTGTTGCAAATCTAGTTTTGATGAGATCCTGTCCTTTGCTCTGTCTCTCGTACACACAGCAAAAGCAAACTAACCTCTCTCTCTTTGTTTTCTTCAGCTGAACTTGCACAGAGTGACATGGGCAAGGAAAAGGTGTGCAGTCCTGACCCAGGAGCTTTTCTCTCTGTGCCACCCTGAGGTGCCCTTCCAGCAGTATTATGACTGGTGTGTCTTTGATGCTTGTGGGTGAGTGACACCACTTATCTACACAGAGTGTCTCGAAATTATCTTTTAAAAAGGTGTAATCTACTGTTTATATAGCAATTCAACTACAGGAACTTACTAACCTGTAACTGATTTTTTTACAGCTGAATTTGTTCTGCTTTTGCTTCCACCATCTTCTTCCTGATTTCCAGACAGTTTCTGTCTTCACATTTAACTACAACAAACACAACAACATAGCAGTATGCATGCTGGTACA
Source organism: Seriola aureovittata (assembly GCF_021018895.1). NCBI lineage: Eukaryota > Metazoa > Chordata > Actinopteri > Carangiformes > Carangidae > Seriola > Seriola aureovittata. Next base: position 3,301,875 of record NC_079383.1, on the reverse strand, counting down.
GAAACAAAAACAGCCTTACTAGTGGTAACAGATTGTACAGGTTTCCTTTCACTGATGTTTTTTTCTTGAAACTTTTTTTCGCACTGCAATACTGTGGATGTGTACTGTTGATAGTATTTTACTGGTGTATGTGTGTGTGTGCGTTTCAGCTGTGACTCAGGTGGGGACTGTGAATGTCTCTGCACAGCCATTGCTGCCTATGCTGAGGAGTGTAACCGCCGAGGGATCTACATCCGCTGGAGGTCCCAGGAGCTCTGTCGTATGTTGTGCACACACTGAATTTTAAACACAAGCACATGAAGTTTTGTGTAATCATCTTTCTGTAACCTTGTTTGCTGTCTTTTGTGTCTTTGATCCATTTTATGTTCCCATCAGCTCTGCAGTGTGAGAATGGACTTGTGTATGATCCCTGTGGTCCAGCTTGCTCTCTCTCTTGTCCCAGTGTTCAGCAGAGCCCACACTCCCAGTGTGGTGTCCTTTCCTGTGTGGAGGGCTGCTTCTGCCCTGCTGGCACTGTCCAACATGGTAAGACAGGTTTACCACACTAATCCGATGCTTTTCCAGCCTCAACAAACAAACACGTCTCTGCAACACTTTGGTCCAGAAGATTAACCAAAAACTACTGGTGAGATTGGACCTGATACGATAATACCTGATGCTTTTCATGAACCCATTCCACTCTGGACACTTAATACCTTATCCAAGACCAAATGTCAAATTTGTGCACAAATTGGCTCAAGAAGAAAGCTTTCTGATTTAAACAACACAGTGTTCCCTCTTTTGCTGCCCTCAGGACAAATATTATTTTAGCTTACAACTTGCACAGCTGTTAGAATAGCAGATTTGTCAGCATGTTGTCTGTTCTATAGGAGACAGCTGCATTGCTCCAACTGAGTGTCCATGTGAGTGGGAGGGCTCTATGTTTCCACCTCGAACCACCATCACTCAAAACTGCCAAAACTGGTCAGTCAGTCTAAATGCTTATGAAAGTACATGACTCTTTCATTTTTCAAACAATCAAGAAAGTTTAATTTCTTTTCTCGGTTTTTCTTTTTTGTGTGCAGTTCCTGTCAGGATGGTGTGTGGCAGTGTGAGGGTGTGGCCTGCCCTCCTCCCTCCCCCCCCTGTCTAGAAACAGAGTTTACCTGTGCTCGGGGCCGTTGCATCCCCTCTCAGTGGGTGTGTGACAATGAGGATGACTGTGGTGATGGTTCAGATGAGCTCTGTCCATCCACCTGCTCTCCAGACCAGTTCCGCTGCACCAGCACACCAAGGTGAACCCAAACTCACTTTAGTTTATTAACAAGCACAAAAGAGAGTGAATACAAGAGTTTTTGAACAAGATATGCTTCATTTTAACCATGCTTATATCATGGAATAGCTCTAAAGATGGCAGTGTTGGTTGGTTGGTCTGTCAGTCCATGTTGCATGCTAAATGTTACTATGTATGTATGTGCTAGATGCTGTGTGTTTTCATATATTTATTTATTTTGCACAATTGAAAATACATAAAAAATGACAAAGAAAACAAATAGCATACAGTGCAGGGAGAGGCTAAAAGCCCAATGGGCATGTATGTAAACATGCTAGAATGCTAAATGTCTCCTAACCTGTGTAATCTGTAGTTAGCATGTTGAAACTGCAGTATGTATGTGGTCTTAAACATAATGTTGACATGTCTTCAAATGCCTCAGTAACTCCAACATAATGTTTTATATGTGAGCATCTGCATGTTGGCATACTAGCACGCTAATATCCTAATCTAAATGGTACATACTGGCTGCACTCTAGACTATTTATATGCTACATGTTTCATTTTAAACATCAGCATGTTGATAACCATCATCTGACTATTTTGTTTGCTGGTGAGTAACGAACAGTACAGCCTGACATGGTCGGTAACAGGACTGTAGACTTTTAGTCAGGTTTTATTGTCATTCTTCACTGCTGTAAATATAATTTATGGAATGAATAAAATGAATCCCACTCTTGCAGTGGACCATGTTTGAAACTGGCTCTGCGTTGTGATGGCCACCCAGACTGTGCTGACCAATCAGATGAGGAGTTCTGTGGACCTGCCACCCCTGTACCCCTGTGCCCACCGGGGGAGTTTCAGTGTGCCAGCGGAAAGTGTCTGCCAGCCAATCGTGTATGTGATGGACGACTGGACTGTGGTTTTGCTGATGGGTCCGATGAGCTAGGTGATCCGTCACTTACACCTCTATGCAGTAGTATACTCCACCAACAAACTTAACTGAGCAAGATACTCTGTTGACACGCTATCATAAACATGCTATATCAGAAATTCTAATGAGATGATATTATATCATTCTCTATAATGCAAGATGGCTGTGTTTGTTATAATACGTGTATTATATTGTTGGGTGTTGTTTTCTGTGTTTGCCCCAGACTGTGGCGTGGTCTGTGACAAAGGGGAGTTCCTGTGTGCTGGAGGACGTTGCATTCTCTACCTCCATCGCTGTGATGGACATGATGACTGTGGGGACCTTAGTGATGAGAGGGGGTGTGTGTTCAGTTCTGCTGAAATTTTGCATTTGGGTTACTCAGTGGTTGGATGGACCAGAATGTATAAATATGCTTTGCAGTTTGTTTTGCAGCCTTTAATGCATTTATGCAACAAAAAATCACTGATATTGACACTTTTTTCATCTGAAAGTCTACTTGATGTGGCCTGAATACCATTTATATCATAGACCCTATGTTGTGGTCATCATTATCTAATATTTTGGCCGGTTTCAGATGTGTATGTGCACCAGGGGAGTTTCAGTGCCCAGGGGACATGTGTGTCCCTGCAGACAGAGTATGTGACGGACACAGAGACTGCCCCTCTGGAACAGATGAAGCTGTCTGTCCAAGTAAAGGTACAAATTGTAACTCTTAAAACTTACCTGGAGCCAAATTTTGGGAAGGAATTTTAAACTTGTGTCGTCCTCTTTTGTTTGGCAGTGACTTGTGCTCCTGACCAGTTTGCCTGCAGAGATGGCACATGTGTTTCCACCACTAAGCTGTGTGATGGGACATCTGACTGTCCAGGTGGAGAGGATGAGAACAGAACCATTTGCTACACTGTTATCATAACACCGTCACCCCCACATGTCACCCCGACTGTGCCCACTTCAGGTAAAAGTCGTGTTTTACAGATTCAGGGGGGGAACTTTTACATTGTTCACTGTTTTCTTACCGCCCTCTGTTTCTTCCAGCTTGTAGGTCCTATGAGTTCAGCTGTGCCACTGGTGGACAGTGTGTGCCTCAGGCCTGGCGGTGTGATGGGGAGACAGACTGTATGGATGCGAGTGATGAGCAGCAGTGTACCACCCCCTGTGGCCCTGGCCAGGTTCAGTGCCTCAGTGGGGACCAGTGTGTTGACTACCACCATCTCTGTGACGGGACTCCACATTGCAGGGATGCCTCAGATGAGAGCATAGACAACTGTGGTGGGTTAAATACAAATGTAAAAGCTTAAAATGACAAACCTACATATTTTGATCATCAAGTGAATTCCAGAGCTTATATCATCTGGTCACAGAAGCAGCCTTTGTCTAAAAACGTGCTACTGGACATTGACAATAGTTCTGTCGGCCCTCTAGGCTCCACCAAGATACCCCCCTGCCCGGGCAGCTTCTCCTGTGACAACCGCACCTGTGTGAACATGACACAAGTGTGTAACGGCATCCCAGACTGTCCACGGGGCGATGATGAGTTGGTGTGTGGTGAGTTCTCATGAGATAAGTAGAGGAAGGAAGGAAGGATAGAGAGAGATGGATGAGAAAGGCAGGAGGGAATGGATGAGTGAAAGAAAGTCTGTACTGTAATTTATGGTATGTTTGATAATGTTTTTCACATCTTGTTGTGTTCAGATAAAACCGTCTCACCGCCACCACCTGGCAGTAGGAACACCACTGTCCCCTGCCCTGAATACACCTGTATGGATGGATTCTGTATCCCCTTCAACATGGTAGGTGCTGGATTTCTTGTGTGACAAATTATTCATACATAGTTTCCACAAATGGCAAGCTAGCGAACAGATTTTTTCACAGACTTTCCATGTCCAAAAAGGGATAGAATTGTTGACATAGATATTCAATACAGACAATATATTCCCACATCACAAATTATAGAATGCAGAAAGAAGTACTTGTATCCCTTAATCCCTCTCAGTTATATTTAGCCAATCCTGCTCACTAACCCCATCCTCTTACCAGGTTTGTAATGATCTGGCAGACTGCCCAGACTCGTCACTAGCACCACTTGGAGGTCCCACAGATGAGCAGGGTTGTAGAACTTGGAGCCCCTGGGGTCCCTGGAGCCCCTGCAGCACTTCCTGTGGGACAGGCTCCATGAGCCGGCAGAGAACTTGCCCTCCAGGGGACCCACTGCGCCGTTGTCGGGGACAGGAAGTCCAGAGGCAGCAGTGCTTCAACACCACCTGCCCAGGTAAGGAGGTGGACAAAAAATAAATATGTTTTCAAATGAACAGTCTCAAAGTCTCAATGCATAGTTGAAAATCAACCATGTATTTGTTACTAAACAGTGATGTGATGTTGTCCCCCCTCCAGTGGATGGTCAGTGGCTGCCCTGGGTGAGCTGGTCAAACTGTTCCAGTGGTTGTGGTGGAGTGCAGGTACGACACAGAGGCTGCATCCCTCCTCGCTACGGAGGCCGAGATTGCTCTCAGCTCCCTGGATCGTCCAATGTAGCCATGGAAATCAGTAAGAGCCGTCTGTAAACTAAGGTGGAACTGAAATAAGTGATACTGAAGATGTTATTGGCTTAAAATCACTGGTTGGAAATATAGAAAGAAATGCTGCCTCAGTCTTGTGCAATCACTGAGGAAGAGTGTTCACTCTAAATGAATGGTTCACCCTAAATCCCAAAAGAGACAACACTAACCGAGTAACAGAGACTCTGTTTCTGGAAAGATACGTTGTTTTGGAATTTTCTAAATTGTAATTTCTCATCACTGTGAGCACCATAAAAAACATCCTTTCACCTCCATTGTATTTGGGGGGGGCAGAAAAACAAATGAATAACACAAATAAAACAAAATCTATCTGCTTGACTTGATACCACTGGTGGTAAGAGAGAAAATGTATGTTTAGGGTTTAATGAATAAAGAAATCATTATGAAATAGAACTGTTAATAGAAACTGTTGTAATCTTTTAATTTTGCTCAATATTGTTGCATCAAAAAATAGATGGTGGTAGATGAAAATGCAAAAACTGAATGAAATCCAGCCTCATCAAACAATTTTGACTTGATAACGGTAAAAAGAAAAAAAAACATGTTTCTCACAAATACTAAAAAAAGACAGCAACAAAATTTAATGATCAAGATAATAAGATGAAAAGAAAGAACTTCTCCAATTTTTTCCCATTTCCACTCCAGAGCCTTGTCCTGACGATGGATGTGCCAACACCAGCTGTCCCACTGGGCTGGTGAGACACAGCTGTGCTCCCTGTCCAGTTTCCTGTGCCCACATCAGCAGTGGGACAACCTGTGATCCCACAGCACAATGCTTCTCAGGTCAGTCAGGAGGAATCTGAAATACCGTACAATAAATTGCTGCTTTGAAATTGCCACACTTAGTATTGAGATTCCAGGGTTTTTCCTGCATAGAGAATTGGGAGGCGGCTGCCTCCGTCAAATTTTGTGCCGCCTCTGCCTCCCGACAAAGTTCTAGTACTTGTTCTACTACTCTTGGTACTCGGTGGATTTGACGTTTGTAACTGCAATTGCGGCTGTACACCACTACGGCAATGTAGTGGCACTGTATCGTAATCCATGCATCAGGCAGAGCCATCCGAAATTGCCAAAGAAGAAGAATATGAACGTGCTGAATTTCTCCCTGTGGAAGGAGGCGGCGACCTGATTTGAGTGCAGACGCCATTAGTTGTTCTGATATGGGGAAAAAAAATTAATTCATGTTACTGACGAGATACGGTTCATTCGTCAGGACTGAAAGTAGGCCTAGTTCTCAGCCACAAGTGGAAGGTGCCCCCCCCCCAGCCTCACTTTTTTCTCACATCCTCTTTTCTCATTTACATGTTTCTACCTGCAGGTTGCTGGTGTCCAGAGGGCCAGGTGATGAGCCATACACAACAGTGTGTGTTACCAGAGGAGTGTGCATGTGAGGTGGCAGGTGTGCGCTACTGGCCGGGCCAGCAAATAAAAGTGGACTGTGAAATTTGTGTTTGTGAGAGAGGAAGACCTCAGAGATGTCAGCCCAACCCAGACTGCTCAGGTGAGTCTCTCAAATACACAAACTGCAGTGAGATCAATGTCAAACCCATAGTTGATTTTTACACACAGTACATACTGGTTATCGTTCACCACCTCCCATGAAGTCTGAGCAGTCGGTTATGTCTTACTGTAGTACACTGTGGCTGGTCATCATGGTCTGAGTGGGGAGAGTGTCTGGGGCCCTGCGGTGTCCACAGTGTTCAGTGGTCCTTCCGCAGCCCAAACAACCCTACCAAGCACGGAGACGGGAGAATATGCAGAGGAATTTACAGGAAAGCTCGACGGTAAGTAGTCCTCTCTTGATGGGACTGTTAACTACTGACTCCTTCCACTACTCTTCTGTACACTATTACATCTCAGCCCTAGAGTCCCTATAGGGTGATTCCTAAAAAATGACCCCATCGACCTCCTGATTGTGCCTCTGTCAGGACAAAATTCACACTTCTCCAACACTTGGCAAAGTTTTCTTTATAATAACCGGAACATTTCAAATCTGCTTTGTTTGAATGCTAATACTTTTGAGGACCCATCAAACCTGTCTGTTAGTGTCACCATCATGACATTTTTTAGAAGGGAATTGTGAATGTAACTTTTATTTTTAAAATTACATTAAAGTTTGGTGTTGATATTTGTGGTCCATTGACAGTGAACCCTACTGGTTTTGATGACCCGTTGACCTTTTATCTATCACCACCCAAATGCAAAATTCCTCTGGTACATACCATATGAAAATCAATGAACAGTTTAAATCAGCATCTACTGAACTTTCATGCTCTCTACATGAAATCTTATCAATTCGGTACACATGATAATCACTCACCACATTGTCAAACCAATATTATTTTTGAACTGTATTTTTTAAAAGTTACTGAAGATAACAAACTGTGTCCTTGGTGATCATCTACATTTCAACAACAACCTCTGTGAGGTCCCTGATAGCTATTTGTCTTAGTGCCTAACACTAAACACCTATGAGCAGACACACACATGTTCTCTCACCTCCTGCAAACATGTCTGTGTGTGTATAGGTGTCAGACTGACCCCTGTGATGAGTGTGAGTACCAGGGTCAGTCCCATGCTGTGGGAGACAGATGGAGATCAGACCACTGCCAGTTATGCCACTGTCTGTCCAACCTAACAGTGCAGTGTTCCCCCTATTGTCCATACACTGTCACTGGATGCCCACAGGTAAGAGTGTGTGTCTGTGTGTGGCCTAGTGTGTGGAAATGTGATGCACAGTGAAACCTTTGCACATTTTTCTTTTTGCGTTTGAGTATGTGATTATCTGGGCTTAAATGCATCTGTGTTTCACTGTTATCTCTTGTAAACAGCCCAATGCACACTCCCCCTGAGTGACTGAGTTTAATGTTTAAATTTCCTTTGTTTGTACAGGGCCAAAGTCTGGTGCCTGGAGAGGGAGACAGGTGTTGTTACTGCCAAGGTAGAACAACGACTCTTGTTCTGCTATCTACACTGATTAAATGTCTTCTTGAAAAATTCACTTTTTCAGTTCATGTATATGTTTGAGGATGTAAATGAGTTGAAGAGAGCACAAGTAAAATAAAAACTATATAAACATCCTGCTCATTTAATCCCTCCCCAGCAAAATTGCAGTACTACTACTAGTACTTCTCTGACATTCATCTTTCTGTTCTACAACATCTCTGCATATAGATGGAAATGACACAATTCTCATGACAATTAGCCCTGAAACTGTGACCTCCAAGCCAACAGAGGATACTTCACCCCTGGTTCCAACATATCCACTTCCTCCCGGAGGTTTGTGTCTTTTTCATGTGACCAGTTGGTCCTGCAGTTTTTCGGGTAGTGAAAGAGCATTTGATCTATTTTCACTGATTGAAATTTCCATGGAATCTCCCCTCCTCTGCTCTGTTCAGATGAGTGTTGGTCTCCCCTGGGTGTCCAGTCTTTGCCAGTTTCAAGTTTCAGTGCCTCATCACAGCAGACAGGTCACCCCCCTGAGGCAGCTCGACTCCATGGATGGGACCCCCACACAGACCTCCAGGTATACCAGGCCCAGTGATAGGTTTATAATATACAACCAGATTTTGCACTGGCACATGTTCATCCAAGTTGTTAAATCCCCACCTGCAACGAAACAGTTATTTAAAGTGGGTTAGGATTAAAACAAAACGGTTGACAATTTGATGAAATGAGGAATAAAAAAGATTTGAATAAATTCTTTTTAAACTGAGAATACATGCTCTTGACACTTGGTAGTTGGCCAGCTGTTTACGAGGCTGTAACAAGAGCGATGGACATTCAAGGTCTCCTGGCAGTAATTCTGAATAATGTTGGCAACCCTCTGACTTTCCAGCAGTGTCACCAGCAGGTCGACTAGACATCTGTGAGATGGATTGTTGTGAAATACATGTGTAACCAGGGAGAACCTTTCTCTTCCTCTGGCACCATCATCAGGTTTAGTTTATGGCCAAAGACCTGCAAAACTAGAAACATTCCCATCAGTCTCAGCGGTACTTTGTGTTTAGAGTTTATTAGGAAAAATGTTTGCATGCGAACATGCTGAACAAAGATGGTGAACGGTTAACATTACTTGCTAAATATCTGCATATTAACGTTTTCCCTGCAAGTATGTTGGCATGTTGAAGCAAAGCATTGCTGCGTCCAAGTACAGCCTCACAGTTCCGCTTCCATGACTGTAGCTTATCAGTGTAATATTGAGCAGCATTGGGTGTATTCTGCAAAACATTTATCTGCAGGGCTGGAGTCCAGAACCGGAGGAATATAAGGACCTGCCACAGCGGAGCCCTGAGGGACACACTAGCAACACACAAAGCCCCTATCTACAGATAGACCTGCTGAAACCATACAACATCACTGGTGAGCTTTCATGCTAAAACCTAAAATAATAATAGACTGAAACGCTGGTTTAGTGTGCTGTGTATAAACTAATTTCTATGTGAAGTTATGTTGTGTATATCAGTGAAATCAATAAAATGCATCTCTTTACCTTTCTGCAGGTGTGTTAACCCAGGGTGGTGGTGTGTTTGGCACATTCGTGTCCAGCTTTTACATCCAGTTTAGCCAGGACGGCAGACAGTGGTACACTTACAAAGAGCTTGTTGCTGATGCCCGGCCCAGAGCCAAGGTCAGTCATCAAACCAAGTCCAAACAACTTTTCACTAGATACTTAAAGGCCACTTAGCATTGTTTTTTCAGATCTTAAAGTTGATTTGTTACTTTTGTCCTTCCAGGTTTTTCTTGGTAACCATGACGATCGAGGGGTTGCCGATAGCAGACTGGACAGGATGGTGTCAGCTCAGTTTGTCCGCCTGCTGCCACATGACTTTCAGAACGGCATTTACCTTCGACTTGAGATAATGGGCTGTGGCGATGGTTGGTAGATAGTTTTCATGCTAGCTTGATGGTGATTTTGTGCACAAATGCGCATCTAAAGTCTCCTCTCCTTCAGGTTATCACTGGTTAACCACCTCCACCCCTCCTTCGCCAGTCTCCCCAGTGGGCGGCTGCAGAGTGAAGGAGTTCCAGTGCAAAAATGGTCGCTGTGTCCCAGCAGGTCCACTGGGTGTTGTCTGTGATGGTGTCAATGACTGTGGGGATGGTTCAGATGAGATGTACTGTGGTGAGCTTCCCAACCTAACACATGTTTAATTCAGTTATTCTTCATACACCCATTCTTAACTTAGCTACCTGCATTTACATGAGCTCTACTCACATCTTCCACACATGAACGTTGTCACACAAACCAAAAAAATGAATGTAGAAATCAATTTTTATTTAGTGAACTACTCCCCACATGCAGGTACACAGCCCTCCACTACTGCCACCAGTCCACGCAGCTGTCCTGCTGGTCAGTTCTCCTGTCCCCCACCAGGGGGCTGCATAAAGGCAGGGCAACGCTGTGATGGTATCCCTCACTGTCCCAAAGGAGAGGATGAAATTGGCTGCCACCCGCACAACATCACTACCCAGTCAGACAGGTGGAGGGAAATTTTTATTGTTTCCAGGAGTCATAACGTTAGTAGTAGTAGTAACTGTATTTAGACCACTTTCCATGTGTTTATCCAGTTCTTCTTTTATACTTTGTGTTGTAAATTTGTCAAATAGGACTCCAGGTGTTGTATTTACTCGTCTTCAGTGTTGTCAATTATGTGACAATTTACAGACCACACACACCCACCCCTGCTCCTCTCAGGACTCCATCCATGGCTGCAGTCACTCATCCTGCAGTTACCACAGCAGTAAGGAAACGTTTAAGTGAAACAACAGCTCCTCCAAAATCTTTGTTTTCTTGACACTGGTGTAAATGAGCTTATTTAAAAATTCTGAACTTAAAATAAATTCACAAAGGTTCTACCAGTTATGATGCTTATAAAATTTATAAAATTGCAAAATAAAGTAAATTTATTTTCTAATGTATTTACAGGGTGGGGGACCAGGATATCGTGGTGAGTGTTAAATGCAGTTTGGATAGATTTATTATTTGTGTTTTTTTTTTGTTTTTTTTTCGATAACAGATGCCTCTGTTTGTTTCTTATAAAAAGTTAATGTACTGCTGCATGCCAAACATGTTTGAAGTGTTCCTTGCCAAACTGGTTCTGTTGGATGACATTAAAATTCATCATATTCTGCAGTGGTCTGCTCCTCTCCCCTTGGACTGGAGGATGGGAGAATTCGCTATGGTCAACTGACGTCATCCTCACATCGTGAGAACAACCCTGCTGATGCTGGACGACTAAACATCATCCCCAATGTGTGAGTGGTCTGGTATTTGTATATACAGTAATAACCTCAACATTAGATAGGTTTCATGCATGCGCTTAACAGCATTTTAAATGTATTGCTGTCCATGCTTTTTGAAGAGGAGAATGTAAGGTATACAGAGAAATAACAAATCGTATCGTCTTCTGTGTAGTCAGGTTATGGAGCCTGGATGGAGTCCCTTGCCTTCAGATACACAGCCATATTTTCAGGTGGACTTCCTGGAGCCCATGTGGGTATCAGGGGTGGTGACTCAGGGGAGTCAACGCATGTGGGGTTACCTGACTAAATACCGCCTGGCCTTCGCACTGCACAGCAGCCTCTTCACAGACTACACTGAGAATGGGAAGCCTGGTGGCCCTGCTAAGGTATTTGTAGTAATTTGGACTCAAATTTTTACATCAGGTGATTTCTGTCTTTGCATATATCCTTATGCATTTAACATGTTCCACAATGGTGGAAGAAAAGAAAAATTCATTGCATTAATCTTGGAAAAAAGCCTCATTACATGTGTAAATATCTTCTTATTTGTGTTGCAGGTGTTTGAGGTGCGGATGGTGGGCAGGAACCCTGTGACCCGCTGGCTTGATCGGTTGGTCAGAGCTCGTTACCTGCGCATCATCCCTGTGGAGTTCAGACACACCTTCTACCTGCGGGTCGAGGTCCTTGGCTGCAGAGGAGGTGAAGAATTCGATTATGCCATTCCTAATCCAGAGGAAAGATCTCTCCCTCTCTCTCTCTCTCTTTATTTCTCTATCGTTCTCTAGCTCTCTATCTCTCTCTCTCTCTAGCTCTGACCCTGTGTGTGTGAGGGGCGGGGGCAGCTCTGTGCCACACGCTGGAGCTCCATGCAACACACACCCTGCTCTTTGTGTCTATGACAGAGAGAAGTAAATGTTCAGAGTGTGGTTCAGTCTTTTGCATGTAAGAGAGGAAACCTGAGTAATCTCTGGAAACATCTAGTGAAAGTCCGTAACATACAGACGGAGAAATGTACAGGTTTTAATCAACTAGCTTGTAGTTTACCCGTCGTAGCGTCAGGTGAGTTTTGTATGTTTGCAGCTTGGAGCCCACACACAGAGTTAACTACATTATACGAACATGGGGTAATGATGTTGTTAATGTTACTAAAGTACCAATAATATTACTGTTCAAGTACCGGATCGATGAGCTATATTGATAAAAGTAGTTGTAATCTTAAAATCTTAACGATACCCATGCCTAACGATAATATGAATCAACTCTTCCTTCTGCTGTTTTAGATGAGCTGGTGACCCCCAACAGTGTGACCTCGTCTCCCTCTGGTGGTGGAAAAGTGACGGTGCAGCGCTGTAAGCCAGGCCAGTTTGCATGCCAGCACAGTGACCAGTGCGTCCCTGTCTCTGTGCTTTGTGATGGTCGACTGGACTGCAAGGACCACTCTGACGAGATCAACTGTGGTAGGAGCTGATGGATGTTGAGTCATATATATTTTTCATTCTTGTTCTTTCAAGTCATACTACACCACTCGTACCAATTTCTAGTTCCCTTATAGGATCAGTTGATTCAAACAACTTACGTTTGACAGACTGCTTGAGAGATTAGCAGGTGAAATGTAGAGCACATTTCCTGCCTCCTTAGTGTTCACATCTCTTTCTCCTTATGTTCATCTTCAGGTACAGCTTCAACCAGAGGCTTTCCAGGGCTGCAGAACCAGACCATTTCCACAAGGAGATCAGGTTTCGATGGTGACAGTACAACAGGTGCCCCAGGCCTCCATACCACCAGGTCCCAAGGTAGCCTTCCTGGTGTGGCTACATCAGGGCTCACACGTGAACCTGGACTTCAGAAGACCACAGTTCCAAGTATGATTGGCTGTTGATGGTATCTAATTGCCAACAACAACTTTTTAATACAAAGTTCAACTAGTGTTTTATTTAACCAGTTTATTAGGTTTAGGTTGTGTCTGTGCCATTTATCAGTTTATTTTTCATCGTAAATGATCAGGCCATTGGACCACCAAACCTTCCATTTACCCAGGGGTCACCACAGGTCAGCCTGGACTTCACCTCACTACAACCCTTCGTTCTGGAAGGCCTGGTTTACAAACCACAAAAGGTGCTTTGCTGTTTTTCTACAATCTACAATCATCCTTTACTTGACAGAACAGACATTTATTTCTGCCTCTATTCTCTATTTATTTACAGCCCCGTGGATCACTGCAACCCCCGATGATGGAGGCCTACCCAGAGTGCTTTGCGTGGAGGGCCAGTTTGCATGCCGGTCATTTGGCTGCGTGGACTCTGCGCAGGTGTGTGACGGCAGACAGGACTGTTTGGACGGGTCAGATGAGGAACACTGTGGTACGCATCAACACTGTGTCCGGGGGGGATGGGGGGCTGGAAGTACAAGTGTTGGTATTGATGATATTGGTACCACAATGGAGTTATTCACCACTGTGCAAAATCTTTAGGCTCTAAGGTGAAGATGCTTTCAAAAATAATGCCATGAATACTTTTTATTTATCAATTAAGTTCATACAAGTGCAGTCAACAGAAAATATCTAAATCAAATCAATATTTGACATCTTGGAAAACTTGTTGTTAATTTATGCTGTTGAGATCAGGGCTCTGTGGGGGCATTAGCACCTGTTGCTGGACTCCTTGTTCTATTCGTCTCTGAAGATAGTTCTGCATGACTCTGGCTGCTTCCACCCATCAGACACCTCCCTTGTGGTACTGCGTAATGCATGAAAATTTAAACATCTAAACTGCCAAAAACCTTTGCAGAATATTGTATAATTTTATAATGGACTACAAACAGATGTAAAATATAAAGTGAAATGAAAATAAGTTATTTTAATTGTCCCAGGATATGTTATTTATGTAAAATATTGTATGTAAGTTGAATAAAGCTTTGTTATTGTGTTGCCATGTCTCATCAGGCACCACAGCCAGACCAGTGGTGACTTCGCAGCGCCCCCTGGTGCCCAGCCCATGCTCCCCCAAACAATTCCCCTGTAACAGTGGGGAGTGTGTTCACCTGGACCGCAGGTGTGATCTACAGAAAGACTGTGTGGATGGGTCGGATGAAAAAGACTGTGGTAGGTTATAATTCCACCTCAAACTGGTGATGAAACCAGACAGGAAAATATCTATCTATTTATCTCTCTCGCTCTCTCTCTCTATCTTTCTATCTATATATATATATATAAATACTGCATATATATATATATATGTATATATGTGTGTATATATCCTTTTTCCTCTCCTCTAGTGGACTGCATCATGTCCCCGTGGACAGCTTGGAGTGCATGCAGTGTGTCCTGTGGTCTGGGCTCCTTGTTTCGGCAGAGGGACATACTGAGGGAGGCTTTGCCTGGAGGGGCCTGTGGTGGAGCTCAGTTCGACAGTCGAGCATGCTTCCCTCGAGCATGTCCAGGTCTGTTCTTTGAAACCTGATGTCAAATAGAACGGATGCTTCACAAGTATGTGATATCTGATTTAATGGTTATCACAATGTTATTCTCTGTAGTTGATGGTCATTGGGCAGAGTGGACAGAGTGGTCAGACTGTGATGTTCAGTGTGGAGGTGGAGTCAGGCAGAGGAACAGAACCTGCTCTGCTCCCCCTCCTAAGAATGATGGGCGGGACTGTGAGGGCATGACCCTGCAGAGCCAGAGCTGCAACACCCATTCCTGCACCAAAGACATCGGCACACAGACAGGTGAGTTTGTCAAACAGTAAATTTTGCTGATGGTGTTTAAAGCCTTGAAGTGTTTTTTTTCCAGCCTGAGAACAGTAGTTATATACTCTGTAAACTGACTGAGTTACACCTCTGTTCTGTGTAAGCATACTAACAAACTGACTGGTGTGTTCAGGTTGTGCCAACGGTATGGTGCTGGTGACTGAGGCAGACTGCCAGGCTGGAAGAGTTGAGCCTTGTCCTCCTACCTGCTCACACCTCAGCTTGACCAACAACTGCACTGCAGCATGTATCCTGGGTAGGATTCACAGTGTTTTTGGAGATTAGATTATAATGTCTGTGCAGCTGAAGACACAACACTAGTAATGCGTGTATTGTACTTATGTGGGAAGTTCCATGCAGAAACTTTGAATGCTCTCTTATCTCGAAGTAAAAAGCTTGTGCTCATTGAGAATCTATTGTTGCATACAAACTGATCAGGCACATGATAATACATCTTTTATATGCTGGAATAATTTATAATACCCTCAAGAGAAATTGTAAATTGTTATTGTGATAATTGTCAAGATAAACAGTCGGTAGAAACAGTTGTAGAGATGAACTTGGGTACTTTGGGTTAGCCCTGCCAAAATCAAAACAGTCTCTTGCACAGCAGATGAGGCCATATTAAATTGTCTATGGTCTATTGTCTGTTAAATGATTTCTGACTTGATAGTGTGTTCAAAATTGCCAACTCACTGAATCAGAGACTATAAAGCAAAACCTTTTTAAAAGCAGCAAGCCTGACGGTGATATTTTTGCATGAATTATAGTGGCTCACATAGGCTCAGTCATTCGTAGATAAAACACTGATTCAGACATAAATAATGTCATTTTTCCAGGGTGTCGCTGTCCCAGTGGTCTGTACCTTCAGGAGGGGCGATGTGTAAATGCCACACAATGTGTCTGTCACTGGAACAGCCAAACACTGCAGCCAGGACAGACAGTCAGCAAGGACCAGTGCACCACATGGTGAGAGACACAGGCATATTTGCTTTGGAAGGGTGCCTGGTTTTCATAACTGGTGACGTTTCTAAAATGCTAAATGACTCAAATTTTACCTTCTTAAACATCAAATAACTTAATTGAAATGGTTATTTTTATGTCATAGTCTTATTCTTCCTATTTATTTATTTTTTAAATATACACTTTTTTCTCGGACCACTGGGTCCTTAGCTTTTACTATTGATTTCTTAATAATTAAAAAAAAAATCTAACTGTCAGAAATGCCCCACCAGTGTGTGCAGGGATGGACAAGTCACCTGTGACACCTCCAGCTGTGTGGTGAGCTGTCACTGGTCAACCTGGTCGTCATGGTCACCATGTGATGTCACCTGTGGTCTGGGCCTAAAGCATCGATACAGGTGAACCTGTTTAACTGAACAACGAATCTACTCTTACTCTTTGGTGCATGGAGGTCAAACAGTTGGACCCTATTTCACAACAGATGTGTGCTTATATTGAATTTAGTAAATAATCCTGTACTTATTTTTTCTAACTGCTCACATTGTATATAGGTTTTCAAGTTCTTTGTTTGCTGTTACTGCTAACACACCACCTACTAAAGTTCTTATGCCCTGAATCTGTCGCCTCAGGTCCCCAGTGAAGCCAGCAGGTGCAGTCAGAGTCCAGCCCTGTCCAGGAGACTCCACTGAGGCCCGCAGCTGCTCCACCCCCTGCCTCCCTGGTATAACCGCTCACAACATGCACACAACAGTAACACTAATTCCCCCACACTGAGAACAACAATTACAGAAAACTAAAGCTGTAAAGATTAGTTGATTAGCTGATCCCAAAAGAAATTTGATAATTGATCATTTTGATAATCAATTTCAATAATCAATCATTTAAGAAATTTTCAAGCAAATCATGCAACAATAACTTGCAGCTCTTCTTGGTCTTGTAATATAGTAAATTGAATATTTTCCTGGTTTTGTTATGTACAGTAGGTTGGACAAAACAATATATTTATAACTATTACGTTGTGCTATAGGATATTATATATATATATATGATATTTTCTCAGTTTTCATTTGTCTCATAGGTCAGATGATTGTTAGTTATTTGCAGCCCTACAATAAAGTCTTTCCTCAAGTTAAATGCAAGTCAGTATCCTAGTTTTGTAAATCCCTTGCATACTCATCACTTGATGGTGTTATGGTGACTTTGCCATTCTCTTGTGCAGTGCTACCAGAAGGTGTTTGGAGTAAATGGACAGGCTGGTCTGAGTGCAGTAAGACATGCTTCAACCTCGTAGATGAGGTGGGAATCAGACGACGATTCCGCAGCTGCAACCACACACTCGCTTCACTCAACCACACTCACTCTGGCTGTGATGGAGACAGTGAGGAGCAAGAGCCTTGCAACACTGTTCACTGTCCAGGTCTATAATTCCTTAGTTTCTGTCAATGTGTTTTTGTTTTGGATAAAAAAATCTCTGAGGGGTAAAAAGCTAAGTTTAGTTTTGTACTTCCAGTGAATGGCGGTTGGTCAGACTGGTCGCCGTGGTCCCAGTGTTCATCTGAATGTGACTCTGGTGTCCAAACGAGAGAGCGATTCTGCAGTTCACCCTCACCACAGCATGGGGGCAGCAGCTGCCCTGGGCCTCACATGCAGACAAGAGACTGCAACTCCCACCCTTGCTCAGGTGCTGCATCATGTTTTCTTATTGCTCAGACTATGGAGGGCCACTGAATAATATGTGCAAATTAATAATACATTATGATAAAATTGTGTCGGTGGTGTTTTATTGCACAGTATTTTTCAGTTGCTCCCGTTTTTTTACATCATTCTTATTTCCACTCCTTCTGCTCTCAGGTGAGTGTCCGGAGGGCATGGTGTACATGACAGCAGCTGAATGTGAGGCTCAAGGCGGTGCGTGTCCACGGGTGTGTTTGGACATGACCTCAACAGATGTGCAGTGTGCCACTGCCTGTTATGACGGCTGTTACTGCGCTCTGGGCTTCTACCTGTTGAACGGCAGCTGTGTGCCCTTGGCACAGTGCCCGTGTTACCATCAGGGGGAGACGTACCCAGCTGGTGCCACCCTGCGTGTCGATGCCTGCAATAACTGGTGCTGATATGACAAAAATGATACCTCTGTTTACTCATGGGATAAATTAAATTTTGTCTAAAAACATCCATGAATGCACTTGCTGTGGGAATACATGCCATAAACAAATGTCACCTGTACTTGTGTCTCTTACAGCACCTGCACTAATGGAGAGATGCAGTGTGGAACAGCTCCTTGCTCTGGTTAGTGCTTTACTATCATTTGCAATTTTGAATGTAGATTTTTTTTTATCTCTACGTCTGCCATTCCTCCGTGTTCCTCAATGTCTTTTCTTGTTTTCCCAACTCTTTTTTTATTGTCTCTGTCTTTTTGTAACGTGTCTATATGTGTGCCTCTCAGTGGACTGTGGTTGGAGCAGCTGGACCCAATGGAGCACCTGTAGTCGAACATGTGATGTTGGTGTGAGAAGGAGGTATCGATCAGGAACTAATCCTCCTCCGGCGTTCGGGGGTCGTCCCTGCAAAGGAGACAGAATCGGGATCGATACCTGCAGCATTGAACCCTGCTTTGGTTAGAAAAAATTCCTTTGTTGGTAATGTTTTCTTCACATGATCGTAACTATAAAATATCAAAACTAAAAGCTGGATTTTTGGAAGTTTGCTGTTTTCACTTTATTATTCACTAAAAACAAACCACAGATTAAAAAATAAGAAACGTTTATCCAGTTATGTTGTGTCCCAGGTGTGAAGGAGCCGTGGAGTACATGGTCAAAGTGCTCAGTGACATGTGGAGGAGGTTACAGGACCAGAACCCGTGGGCCGATTAGAATCCATGGCACCGCTCAGCAGTTCAGCGCCTGTAATCTGCAGCCCTGTGGTACAGCAAGAACTTCACACTCATAGAACAAATACTATTTGGTTGTATTTTACTTGTCATATCTCAAATTTATTATTTTTGAAATAATATGGTGTTTTTCATACCAGAAAACAACAATAAGAAGCTAGTAAGGTAAAAACTTTATATGCTCAAACTGGGTCACAGAAAGTCATAACTGATTGTAGTAGCAACAACAACAAAAACAAAAAATGGCAATGTTTCTTTTAATCAAATGATGCATTTGAAGAATGCTGAAAAAAAAAATCATAGTGGTAGACTAGTAGAAGTAGATGTTTATGCAAACCTTGGCATTTAAAAGGTGTATTTCCTTGACAGATAATGGATCATACTGCATTGTTTTGAAATGAAAGATTTAGTTGCCATAATATGTCACATTGGTGAAGTAAAGGTCTTGGACATCAGCATGTCCTTGTTGATCTGACACGTTTTTAATACATTCATGTTTTTGATTAAAATACCGTGCGGTTTTCTTCTTGCACACCTTTGCTGTGTCAGGTGGTGGCCGACTGTGTCCTCCAGGCCAGGAGTGGAAGCAGTGTGTGAAGGGAGCAGTGTCCTGCACAGACCTCACAATGGATCTCCGCAGGAACTGCACACCTGGCTGCCAGTGTCCACAAGGGACTGTCCAACAGGTGGGTGGGCTGGCTGTGCACAAACGTAAGTAGACAGACATGTACAAGAAATAAGGCTCTTATTGTTCATGATCCTCTCTATTCCCAGGATGGTGTATGTGTGCAGGAGTCTGACTGTCGCTGTGATGTGAATGGGGAGCAGTACAAACCAGGAGACATTGTCCCCACAGACTGCAACAACTGGTAAGTGGAACTGAATAATGAATTTAACTCCACCAGCATGTGTTTTTGTTTGTCAGTATAAGAGATGAAATGATGATTTCATTTGTTTGTGTTTTTATATTTCAGTACATGTGAAGCAGGGAGGCTGGTAAACTGCTCTCAAGGCAGCTGCAATGGTAAGAACTCCTCTTTGATATAGCCACTGTGATTTTTTCTTTGCTTTGTCTTTTTCTTTTGTTTTCATGTCAGTTTGCGTAACAGTAATTGGCATGTCAGTAATCTCTGATCCAAATCCTGTATACAGTAATATACAGTATCTCTAAGATTGAATTTTTAAAGTGTAAGGAATTGTCTGTCGTCACAGTCAATGTAAACAGCCCCAGAATTACCTTATTGTACTTCATTTTATCTCTTCATTTCCTGCTCATACACACACAATCTTTGCAGTTGATGGCCAGTGGTCTCAGTGGACTCCTTGGGGTCAGTGCTCAGTTTCGTGTGGAGCGGGTCTCCAGTCTCGGTACCGGTTCTGTTCTAGTCCCCATCGTTCTGGAAGTGGCCTGCCGTGTCTGGGACCTCACAGAGAGGACCAGGTCTGCATCAGCACCCCATGTGATCGTGAGTTTATTTGGTGTTAAGTTGTACTGACACTCTATTGATATTTAAATATTCTATCTTGGCATTACATTTTCACACACACTCATCTTTTTACATTGGTTGTATGTCCATTTTGAGTCAGACCACATCCATATAGACTGTTGAAGATCTGTCAGCAAAGTTTCTTTTTTTTCCTCGTACATAATTTGTTCTGGCAGGAGTCAAAATGACGTGAACGTCCTGTGAGCCACAAAATGTGTCAATAAAAGTAAACAACCTAATCACAGTAACACACAATATAGGTCACATCATTTTTAGGGTTTATCCTGAGAAATGAAAGCTCATGTGATCTGCACAATGTGACATTTCAGACTCGGTCTACGTTTAAGTTCTGGAATTTTGTTTAAAATTCTTTTATGAAAACGGTGACGTAATACAAAAAAAATGCAAAAAAGTTATAAAGTTAAACTTTTTGCTTCATTTCAGTAGCCAGATTAATACTTAACAGCCAGTATATAATTGATGTAACCAGATTTTTATAAATGACTGTCCCTTCCTGGTTGATTGATGTATTTACCAGCTAACGCTGAACTGATATTTTCAGTTGATTAATCTTCATTTGCCTTGGAGTTGTTTTGATTAGTTTTTTTTACACTACACCATGATGTGTTCCAGGTGACGGTGGGTGGGGTCAGTGGAGTAACTGGACGGAGTGTACCAAGTCATGTGGTGGGGGCATTCGGAGCCGGAGGAGAGAGTGTGACAGTCCCAGTCCAGTGGGGGAGGGAAATTACTGTGAGGGGCTGGGAACTGAGGTTATAGCCTGTAACACTGACCATTGTCCAGGTACGTGTGTAAACTGCAGAGGTATCTGTATGTGTTCTCTGTCCAACCACATTGTGTTTTCTCTTCACTACAGTACAGCTGGTTCTATGTCAGTGTAATGACAACATGTAACTGTGTGTTCTCAGTTGCGCCATGTTCTCAGGTTCCAGGCACAGCATTCAGCAGCTGTGGTCCCTCCTGCCCTCGCTCCTGTGATGACCTGGCAGTGAGTGTTACACCAAACACGACTCCTGTTTAAAATGAAGTCTTGATTTATGGATAAAAAATAATACAATTTGGTGATGTTAAGGTGATTTCCTTCCTGTCCCTCAGCACTGTGAGTGGCGATGTGAGCCAGGGTGTTACTGCACGGGGGGAAAGGTCCTGTCTGCTAATGGGACAGTCTGCATAGAGAGAGAAGACTGTCCCTGCCTGGACCTCAGCACTGGACTCTGGTTGGAACCAGGAGAAACAGCAAAAGCCAGTGACGGATGTAACAACTGGTCAGAATAATAAAGATACAAACATCACCCATAGCACATGCATGTACACTGCATTTACATATCACAAAGAAACACTGAGAAAAAACTGACAGGAAAGTTATTATGTTGTGTTTCCTGTTTCAGCACCTGTGAGGGAGGGAGGCTCAACTGCACTAGATACACCTGCCCAGGTGAGTAAGACCTGTAAGCCTCTGTATGTGATGAAAAGAAGTAGTTATGCATGATCAATGAACAACTTATAAAGCTAGACATTTTTAATTGGCTGGTGTACAGGTTTAAAAAATATGACCTGTCTTTAGTTTAATAGTAAATTGATGAGTAAGTCTATTGATAGTAAATGAATAATGATAAATTATATTTGAGAATGGCTGTAAATTCGATTTGTGTTTCCAGTGTCAGGTGACTGGTGTGAGTGGTCAGAGTGGACTCCTTGCTCCAGGACCTGTGGGGCAGAGTCGGTGTCCCGCTACAGGAGCTGTGGCTGTCCTGAGCCCAAGGCTGGAGGAGCAGCCTGCTCTGGAGAACAGGAAATACACAACGGGGTCGGAGTTCAAATCCAGAGACAGCCCTGCCCTGTTATCACCTTCTGTCCAGGTAAGACGCCGCCACTGAGCGGCAGGGACATTTATTTAGAACTTTTATAGGTTCATAAAGATGTTGGTAGAAACTGAGCTTACTGGTAAGATAATGCAGATAATTTAAGACTCTTTTGGCTGAAATTATTTACAGCCAGAGACCCTCAGATCACTCAGCCAAGTTTTTCCTCGTGTTTCATCCCTGTTTTTTTCATTTTGAATGTCCTCCATCTTTTTCTCTCCTGCTGCTATTCTTTGTCGCTTTTTATCTGTCTCTTACTCATCTTTCGGTGTAGACAGATGTATCAACTTCTCCCTGTTTTTCTTTTCAGTTCCCAGCTCTTATTTTCTGTCTTTGTTTCTTTTCCCCTCTCTCTCTTTCTAGTCCACGGTTCATGGAGTCTGTGGTCGGCATGGTCTGACTGTGATGGTTGCGCTGGATCATCCACTCGCACCAGGGAATGTAACAGCCCTCCTGCCAGGTTTGGTGGCCTGCCCTGTCTTGGAGAGAGCAGGCAGAGCCGCGGTTGCCATGACAACAACACCATCTGCTCAGGTCAGTGTAATAAAGGATTGTATATTAATTGTGGATATATGTAGAAAAGCACTCATGTCCCACTTAGTAAGAGTGGTTACTGGATTAAAATGAGGATAGCTTGAGGAGATGTGTCGCTGCTGGTGAAGCCTGGGAGAGAGAAAGAGACGGCTTGAAGACAAAAGGCCTGTTGAAATGAAATGGCTTTCTGAAGGGGAAGATCAATGAACTCTGCTTCAGTTGAACTCTTTCTGCCCTCCCTTGTCTCTGCATATGTCCAACCCCTGCAGAATGATAACAGGGTTTACTGATTAACACCAAGGTGACAGGCCTCTGCACTGCTGCGATAAAGCAAAAGGTCTGCACACAGAAACACAAATGTCAGGGAGAGTCCATCCAAACACTGTTCATCAGTCACTTAACTTCAATAATGCATTTAATTTATTAACACACACCAACAGCCTTATTGGTTTTTCATCACATCTTTGAAAGCTTCTATTTTCCAGCAGCCACTCATTTCATTAACCTGACCCACACCTCTGTCCATCTGGGGATCAGAACTTGACCTCAGCCCTTGGTGGATTGCATTTCTTTCCAGTCCAGCTCGTTTCGAGTTTGCTTTTATATTACATTAAACTCTAAAGGCGTAGTAGACCTTACAACCCTTTAGTTCCCTCCCTGTATTAATTGTCTTCAAACTGTGTTCCCTCTTGTCTTCTGAAGAATGCGGTGGAGGCCAGGAAGAATGGCCCTGTGGGAAGCCCTGTCCTCGCTCCTGTTCGGATCTCCATGGTGACACAGTGTGCTTGGACTCCCCCGGGTGCAGCCGCACTTGTGGTTGTCCAGGTGACATGGTTCTGCAGGATGGAGTGTGTGTGGCCAGGGATGAGTGTCGCTGCAAATACCACAACAGCTCTGATACTGGTTAGATCCACAGTCTGTTTATTTGTACATACATTGTATGAGTAAAGTGTGTTGGACTAAACACAGATTAGTCTGATCAATAGATGTTTGTCTCTGGTTATTGATTTGTTATATCTCTTTGATTTGCTCACTGGGCAGGTGGTCTAGATTCCAGTAATGGATCATGGGTATGGCCTGGTGGATCTGATTGGCAGTTTGCAAATCCAGGAGAGAGCATCATCAGCGACTGCAAAAACTGGTACAATAGCATTTTGATTCTTGTAATAATATCAGTTTATATGATATATAATTTAATTCAATTTAATATATGAAAAACTAAAATTTCAATATCTTTATTTTCATTTCTTTTTGTGTTGTCTTCCTCACTTTATCTCAGTTCATGCGAGGCTGGGGTTCTGCACTGTCAATCAGTCCCTGGTTGCAATGTCGACGGTGGCTGGAGCCAGTGGGGAGCCTGGACCGAGTGCTCGCTTCCTTGTGGAGGAGGAGTCAAGTTCAGGAGACGCCAGTGTGATAATCCATCTCCTCAGAGTGGTGGAAGAGGCTGTCTGGGAGTCTCTGAGCAGCAGAAAGACTGTAACATACACCCCTGTACAGGTAGTCCTGTCGGACCAATCCAACTTAAAACTTGATGACTTGATAAAAACAAAAAAGGCTTTAATCCCTCGTGGTAATTTAAGGAACAAAGTCCTGACCCACTGTACATTCATTAGGTTAAATGTACTCCTTTGCAAAGTGAGATATTCAACAATACATGATGAAAGGTTTTCCTTAAAGTTATGGAGAAGAAGTTTGTTCCTTGAATTTGTAGAGAATCTTGTTATTTCTTTATTGGAACTTCAGGTAAAATTATGGGAATTACGATACAGATTAAAATTAATTAGATATACAGTCTTTGCTATTAAATCAAAGCATGTCACTGTCTCCCTGTATCTATTCTTGTCTTCACATCTCTGTGTTTTGTCCTCCAGACTCAGGGGGCCCATGGCTGCCCTGGTCTCAGTGGTCTGCGTGTTCGGTCACCTGTGGTGGAGGGCAGCAGTCCCGCTCTCGTCTCTGCAGCTCTCTACCCTGCAGCGGCCTCAGTCGCCAGAGCAAGATGTGCAACACCCAGGTCTGCCTCGGTGAGTACCTGTCTACTGTAGAATACCTGTAGCTGTATTATCAAACTTATTTTAACTGTAATATCCAGGCTAACCTTCTAGAAAAGCTCTTGCAGACTCTTTTTGGAAGTCTTTACTCAATGTCACTGTGCAGAGGTGGGCTGCCCTCCGGGCAGGCTGTACAGGGAGTGTGAACGAGGTGAAGGTTGTCCGTTCAGCTGTTCTCAGGTCAGCGGCAGAGAGGCCTGCTACTCAGATGGTTGCGAAGAAGGCTGCCACTGCCCTCCGCACACCTACCAACACCATGGAGTCTGCCTGCAGGTGGGTTCCCTGTCACAATAGAGTCATGGTAGCTAAATCTGAATAAAGCTTTTAAAATTTAAAACACAAAGGACAAATAGTAGTATTCAATACATTTCTGTAACTGTAATTCAAGATTGAAAACAATAGTTTTGCATTTAAGGTGATTCTGTAATGTGTGTGTTTCAGGAGTGTCCGTGTCTGGCCGATAGAGCATTTCTGGCATCCTTGCAGAGTGTCTCTGTCATACCGGTCTCATCTCTGCTCCTTAACAATATCTCTGAGGGAATGGAGCTTCAGTCTGGAGACACCCTGGTTCATGACTGCAGCACATGGTGAGCAGAGAATCTTGGGAATATTTGCAGCTATATCGCATTTCATACAGTTCTTTATTGCCTACTGCACCCACTTTCTTCTACTGCTCGACCATTAGAAGGTGTCCATAATTCCTGAAAACATCTTAAAGCTTTTAAAAATTACGTATTTCAATTTAAATGCTAAACAGTTATACTGTTCATATACAGTACACCTAGCTGTAAAATTATTGCCTGTATTTTTGGGCAGTCAACTTCCTGTCCCTTCAAACCATATCACAACTGAGCCCTTCCTCCCTCCTGCTCCCCACAGTGGCTGCGAACACGGCAGGTGGAATTGTTCCTTGGAGCATTGCCCAGTCGATGGAGGCCTGTCACCCTGGGGCCCTTGGAACCCATGTTCACTGTCATGTGGAGGTCTGGGTCTGAAAACTCGCTCCAGGGGCTGCACTCAGCCTGCCCCGGCCCATGGAGGGAGAGATTGCCAGGGGCCACGCCAAGAAACCACCTACTGCCAGGCCCCTGACTGCCCAGGTACAGGGGGGTGTCTGCTTACTGTATGTAATGGGTGCAATACATTAAATTTAATCATAAAGGCTTTTCTTTGTCTTTTAGTTTCCACCCAGTCTGAAAAGAAAGTACATACAGCCAATGCTTGTTTGTGCACAATTCTAAATAATGGAGTTTGTACTAATAATCAGTTTTTACGTGTTTCTGACAGTGATTGTTGGTCCTACAGAGGAACCAGCTTTACCAGGTAAATGATCCTTTGAAGTTTAATACCAGACGGTGTTTATCTCCTTCTCTGGCATTTTTCTTACTTTCTTTTTTCACCTCTTTCTTGCTTCCTTCTCCCCTACTAGTCTGTATGGTGATTGTCGTTGTGATGTGCAGTGTTAATTTAAAACTCTGTCTGCTAAAACATTTTCTCTCATAAGACAGTAAAGATTTTGTTTGAATATCTTCTCGTCTTTTGATCCTCTTTCCTCATCCGTCTTCTTTAGATGAGGATGCTGGCTTCTCTCCCTGGTCTTTGTGGAGTCCCTGCACTAAGACCTGCACTGATGCTCTGAAGCCGGCCATGAAGTCCCGTCATCGACGGTGTGTCAAACCTCCTTGCTCCGGAAGCTCTCATCAAGAGAAGGCCTGTAACCTGCCCCAGTGTCCAGGTGCGACCAGCACTTACATCTCTTACCTCTGTCGGACTGTATGATTGATACCAAATCTTACCTGTATATTCCTGTCAATATACAGTAAAAGTGAATCTCACAAACCATCTGCTTGCTCATGCTGTAAACTAAGCCTTCTAGATTTTTCTCTTGTCAACGCTTTAACAGAACATCTCCTGCAAATCCAGCAGGCTTGATGTCTTCTATTTCCAATAGCAATATAGTAAATAGTGAGATTACAAGAGTAAGTGGCACTTACAGGAATCAGGACACAGTTTCAAATGTAGTACTGTGTGTATGAAAGAACTGAAGCGAAGGGACTGTTATCAGTCTGTTAAATACCCCAGTAGTTAATAATAGAGCACTGTACTTTTATCAGGCATCTTCAATGAAAGTGACTGTGGGCACATTAATGACAGTTGCCATTCAACTGATTATTTCATACAACCGAGGATTCATTTTTCATATTTTTAGAGCCTGTGTTTGACAGAGAGAGCACATGTTGTAAGTAATGATCTGCATTCCCCCAGTTAAACATTTCTTCAAACTGAATTTTATTACATTTGCTGGTTTGCTATTTGAGATTGCAAAAAAAAAACCCCAAAAACATGCTTATCTCATTGACGGCAGAACAGATTTTGTAGCGGACTTGTTGTTTTATTTACTGATCAGTGCAGACATCATAAGAGATTAGTGTGGGCTAGCTGTATTTTTTAGCAACTTTGTTTGAGACTACAGTGAATTTTATGTGAACATAAGAGCTAATTTATGCAAATCTAACCAGAAGCCAGGCAGCTGAATTGTTGACTCTCAGATTTTTATCTAAAATTTATGTTCCAACGAGAGGGATGAATGGAAACAAAGAATAATACCATCCGGAAAGAAATAATAATACCATGTTTGTGTGTGTGTGTGTGAATGTGTGAAGTGTGTTTTTTGTGTGTGTACAACTGAGTAGTGAGGCAAGATAATAAAAAGAGTCAGCACTGAAAGCAAGAGACGGTGTAGGTTATGAATGAAATTCTCCTTCTGATTATTCATTCATGACTTTTGCATTTGTTCTGTGTACAATTTTCACCTTAATAAATCAATATTTAGATATTTCTCTAATGATGCAAACAAATGGTTTGAGGTACCAGCAATTATACCAAAGCATCATAGTTATTCTGATAAAGCTATGTTGATACTCAGCTACTACATGTAGTGTACTGTATATCAAACCCCTTCTGTCTTTCCTGATGTATCCCAGATGGAGGTGATGGTTGTAAGGGAGCCGACTGTTTGAGGAGGAACTGTTCGTGGACAGAGTGGGGGGAGTGGGGCTTCTGTTCGCGGTCTTGCGGAGTGGGTCAGCAGCAGAGGATCCGAACCTTTATCAGCCCCGGGACCAATGGGTCTTGGTGTGAAGATATCCTCAGAGGGAACCAGGAGCAGCGCTTCTGTAACATCAGGCCCTGCAGAGGTCAGCCAACCAGAGCAGCATGCTGAGTCAAGTTGTGATTTTCATTTCAAACTGTAGACTTAAAAACTGCTTGATAGGAAGTCCTTTACAGTCAGCATCATCTTGAAGTTGCAGCTGTTTAGCTGTCTAGTAATGCAGTACATACACTAACTGCATTACCATGAAACAAACTTTGACAACAATGAAAGCAGAAATTAAGCTCATATAGTGAAATGATGGGAACTAATGACTGCCTGGAAAATTGGAGAAACACAACTCAGAACTATGAAATTTTACACCATGCTTTGAAAATCCATTAAAGTACAGTATATGTGATTTTTGGTATATGGTATAAAACATACAAAAGCACTAGCATGGTGTTTTGTCTGTCAATGTCAGTAGTTCCCAACCTGGGGATTATAAATAAATCTTAGGGGAGAACAGAGAAAATATTTCATTCTTTTTCTCTGACTTCTCAAAAAAAAAGTCTTTGCAGACTGGATACTTTTACCTCTTCAAAAATGAATCCTTCAAATGAAACAATCAAGAAATCGGAATGCTCTCATCGTATGTCCAAACTAAGGTTATAACCTGTGATGAGCGGTCACGAGTTGCTTTGTTTCAAGGGGTCAGAGTGCAAAAGCTTCACTGCTACACCAGGATTCACTGGTCTGTGTTTGTACTCATGTTTGTCTGGACGATGTAGTGGATGGAGGCTGGTCCCGGTGGAGTCCCTGGTCCCGCTGTGATAAGCGATGTGGTGGCGGACGCTCCATACGCACTCGCTCCTGCTCCAGCCCTCCGCCCAAAAACGGTGGGAAAAAGTGCGAAGGAGAGAAGAACCAAGTCAAACCCTGCAACACCAAACCTTGTGGTGAGACAGACCCAACATGTTCACACACACTTGTTGAGTTTATATTACTGTGACCTTAGGGTTAGTTCATCCTATGCATGCACAAATGTTCATTGATTCAGCATGTGGCCATTTTATCAGGTACATCTTTGTTGTTCAAAAAGTCAATCACAACCTGTGATCAGCATTCTTGGTGAGGCATGTTATGCAGAGAAAATGTCTGTAGCATCATGGGAAAATGGTGACCTTCTGTTTGTGTATTTGTGTGTAGATGAGAAAGGTTGCCCACCGGGCCAGGAGTTCGTGTTGTGTGCCGACCAATGTCCACAGCGGTGCTCAGACCTCCAGCAGGGCATCGAGTGCCAGGGCAACACAGAATGTCAGCCGGGCTGTCGCTGCCCTAAAGGTGCCGAGGCTGCTATCATTTTATGAACAGATAAGCCGCTGTGTGTGTTTGTGTGTGTGTTTACTGCATATCTGAGAGACCTTATAGGTCCTGGACCTGCTGGTATTGAACAGATAAGCGGGACTGTGTATGTGTATCTGTATGTCCATATGTGTTCATGACTATACAGGTGGGTTACTGAAATAGTCTCGGTGCTGTTAATCCAAAACTAGTTATGAGCTGCTTTGAATACACTTTAGTGTGGTGTGTACTCAATATATAATATTGACATATTAAGATATCACTACAGGATAGATATTTAGGTCAGATAGGTCAGATATTTTTCTTAGGAGGTGGAAGAGACTAAAACCAGAGCTAAAAAGATCTCCAGGTGGCAGGAAACAAGTCCAAATAAATTATACTGTTGCTCTGTGTCTGCTGGAGGCTAAGGCAAACGTGCATGTGCCCATCTGCAAACTTCCACATGTAATTGTGTCAGGCATGCAGACCCTTGAGTGTGCCTCTGAAAAACAGAAACATCAGGGACTGCCAGGGTCCCCACACAGCATGTTAGAGACTTAAAGGGATAGTTGGGGTTATTTGACGGGGGGTTATATGCAGAAGTCATGCATAGTCAGTGTGTTACCTGCAGTAGACTGGGATCAGCACGCTGTCAGTTATAAGGGGTGGCTGGGATCACGAGCACAGAGGCAGAGCTATATGCTGCTGAAAAAACCTGTTTCAGACCCTTTTAAAAGCTGCCCACGAAAGGTGTAATAGGTGTAATTTGTTATGATGGCTGCAAAAAAATCAACAGCAATATATTTTCCAGCAATAATGTCTGACTAATGCATGTGTGCATCCAGGCCAGTTGCAGCAGGACGGGATGTGTGTGCAGCTTTGGCAGTGTGACTGTGTGGACTCACTGGGTCAGATTTGGGCGGCCGGCAGCTGGCATCAGGTGGACTGTAACAACTGCAGCTGCACTGACGGACAGCTCCTCTGCACCAACCACAGCTGCCAGGCTGCGTGCGTTTGGAGCTCATGGTCCAGTTGGGCGTCATGCAGTGTTTCCTGCGGGCAGGGCCAGAGAACCAGATACAGGTGAGAAAAGAAATTCACAAATCCACGGTTCTACTTTAGCCTATATTAATACACTGTTCATTATTAATTATTATTAAATATATATTAAAAATAAATATATTAAATATTATAATTTTAAAATTATTATTAAAAAGGTTGTAAATTGAAATATAGAGTAAAGTAGCAATACATTTGTACTTTTTGTGTCACTGTTGTGTGTCAGGTCTCTGATCCCAGAGACTGAAGGAGCAGATTGCCACTTTGAGGAAGTCCAGCATAAATCCTGCGACCCAGGATCCTGCCCGCCCCTCTGTCTCCATCACAACCAGGAACTCACTGTGGGGGACACCTGGCTACAGGGAGAGTGTAAACAATGGTGAGATGGATTAAAACAAACAAAGATGAAAATAATGTTTGCCTGATAAAGGGTTTGCACTCGAAGTACTTTCTCATTTATTTTGTCTCCTAGCACATGTACCCCAGAGGGAGATTACTGCCAAGACATTGACTGCAGAGGTGGGTCACTCCATTTATTTTAAAAGACGGAGGAAATGAAGCGAGCCTAAATGTGTTAAACTGCAGTATGTACTCATTTAGTTAAAAAAGAAAGAAAAAAGAAAAAAAGGAATATAGAGAATAAACACATTTTTTCTGGGCAGATTTTGACTGGCATGCAGCCAGATTGTTTGGCAAAAATACATTTCATATGACCAAGTTTTGTGTGTTGTTGTCAGTGGATGGTGGTTGGACCCCCTGGTCAGTTTGGTCCGACTGCTCAGTGACCTGTGGAAAGGGGACACAGGTTCGAACCCGTGCCTGCATCAACCCCCCACCACGAAACAATGGGTCTCACTGCAGTGGGCCAGAGAGAGAAATCCAGGAGTGTCGTACCCCGCCCTGTCTGGGTTTGTATGCACTCAGAAATGCCACAATTTCACAGTATTCATTGGTATATTACCAAAAAACAGACACATGATTTCTAGTGATAATATTTCTATATTGTATGTACTCTATGTGCAATCCTGGAAAAGAAGAACGTCAGTAAAACATGACGGAAAACACAGATCATATTTGCTCTGATTGTATTAACTCCTTGACTCCAGATGACCTTTGCCCCTGGTCACCATGGTCACCATGTTCCCGGACCTGTGGTGCGGGGTCTGTCACACGGCGCAGGGTGTGTGTGTGTGAGGAAGGGGGTGATGCAGCATGTCCCACTGAGATCGAGGCTGAGAGGAACACAGAGGAGACCCAGCTTTGTTACAAACAGCCCTGTCCAGGTACAAACAGACACAACTCTCAGTGGTCAGCTTGGTAAACTGAAACCTGACAGTCAAATAGCAGAAATCAGTGTGTGCGCTGCACTGTTAATGTTTTTCTGTGTGATCCTATTTGTAAAACGCTCTTTCTGACAGTGCCTGATGAAGTTCTCTGTTAGATGATGCTCTGTTAAATTAAATTTGCTGGGAGCTGTCAGTGCAGTGTGTGGATGTTTTGTCTCATGATATGAAATATTTATGTGTGTGAGAAATCACAACAACGGGAGGGGGGGTATTAACTGGTGCCTGACTCTTACATTTATTATTGCTGCAGTAAACAATTGAATATAGTGTGTTAGCTATTAGTGAATACAATACAATGAGTGCTTGAGGTATACACATCCCAACATGATATCAGGTGCACAGGCATGCACAAAGTAGAAGCTCCTAAATAGACAATTTAGGAAGTACGATTACAATGATCTGACATTTCATCTGTATCAGATAATATTAAACATGTAACCAAGAAGGTCCATATATAGAATAAACCTAACTCAATTTAGGTTTTAATCCCAATATTTACAACAGGAAGTCTACAAATTGACTGTCTTGATAATGCAATGATTGATTTGATACTAGTGGTCTATTTATAGTTGTTAGTGTCAGATCATTATGGTTACTAACTGAATTTGTGTCTCTGCTTTAACTGTAGTTTAGTTGTTAATGCCAATCTTACATTAATTGTAAAGGAGGATAACCTAATATTTGGTGTGTGAATAGATCAATTACATTACATATATACATTGATTCACATGAGTACACGTTCAAGTGGTGCTTCACAAATACCATGAAGTGTTTGTTTAAACCTGTGTGCTGCACCAGACTTGTTGATTTGTTTTTTTTCTCCAGGCTGTCCCATGTCGCAGTGGAGTGTTTGGTCTCAGTGCTCCTGTGTGTCTCAGAGGCAGCAGCGCTACCGTGTAGCTCTCTCCCCAGCCACCAGGGGGCAACAGTGCACTCCTGTTGAAACACAGAGCAGGGCATGCAGCCAAAGTCAATGTGATGGTGAGTGTGTGTGTCTGTGCGTGGGACTTTGTACATGTTGATAATGTGCAGGAACTACAGTCATTTCTTGTGTTGTGTTCCTGTTTGTAGACTGTGAAGCCCCCTTCGTGTACTCAGACTGTGGTGCGCCCTGCGAGAAGCAGTGTGCACTGCAGGCCCAGGGAGATCTGTGTTTAGGGGTCAGGGAATGTATACCAGGCTGCTACTGCCCACAGGTAAATTTTTCATTAGTCCTAGTTTACTTTATCATATATACAGGAAGAAGAAGTAACTAATTTTTTACTCTCAATAAAGTGAACTGGGTCATTCTAACAATGTCAAAACTAACCCTAACCCTAAAACTATGATGGCAGTTGTGCCTAATCTTGATACTGTAAACCTAAAGGCACATTCTTGATTGCTGGTCATTTGGACGCCCAATTTAATCAAATTTGTCACATAATGTGATATTTCTTTTTTGGATATGTTCCACACACACATTGCAGTGCACACTCTATATTTAGATATTATTCTAACAGTCTTTCTGGCACTAAAAGTCCCTTGTCCTAACAGTTATTACAAACTTTATATTTGTGATGTAGAGCTTTTAAATATATTTGTAATTAGGAAGTGACAAACATTTTGGAAACATGATTCTGAAAGCATTGCAATCTGTATGTGGAAATAGCTGAAATAGCTGAAATACCAGTTTAACTTTAATCAATGTAAAACTGGGCCTTGGCTGGACAAGTAGACAGCAACAGCTCTAATGTCACATCAAAGGTATTTATCCAGCTGTACGAGACCAGGGCAAAGATGTACTGCTATGACTTCAGAAAGTGTAATATTCTGTGCTACATATTGTTGTTAATACATCACTTTGATATGAGCTGTGATGACAATTTTATAATGTTGTTTGGCCCAGTTTCTGAGCTTCCAGCTATGATTTATTACAAAAACCTGAAGACCCCTCTGATAGACTGATGATACGCCCATACAGCAGAGGGGAGGGGAGATAATGAAATATGGAATAGAAGGCAGATTACTGGAGGTGTAAAACACAAGTAACCATAATTCATTTAACAGCAATGGATTACTTTTAAATTATGTTTAATAATTGGGTTTTTTTCCTTGTATATACAGTTATTCAAATACATTTATCAACA
This sequence comes from Seriola aureovittata, assembly GCF_021018895.1. Lineage (NCBI taxonomy): Eukaryota > Metazoa > Chordata > Actinopteri > Carangiformes > Carangidae > Seriola > Seriola aureovittata. The sequence continues at coordinate 3,268,346 of NC_079383.1, read as the reverse complement.
GATTCATATACTGTATATTCATAAAGCATTATACTTTTCAGCTAACACTGAGCCATTTTCTTCCTTTCCCCTCCAGGGCCTGCTGCAGCAGAACGGGAGCTGTGTTCCTCCAGAGGAATGTGGCTGCGTCCACCTGCAGCACCAAGCTCCAGGACAACCACCTACACCTGTTACTGTCCCTCAGGGGGCCACGGTCACCATAGGCTGCAGTACCTGGTTAGAGCCGTGCTATAAAAAATAATGGTGTCTGTAACAGCACTCTTGCATCATTTCAGGCAGCTGTGCCAAACACTGCATGAATATAGGATAAATACATAATAAGGGACTTTTGCCATCGCTACACTTATGTCTGTGCTGCATCTTCATTGTTCATGCTGGTCTTGGTTTTAATCACTATTTACTCATTCACAACTTATCCGTTTATCTATTTTACGTCATCTGGGATCTTTGACTCATTCTGGCATATTGCTAATCTGTTTCTTGGCTATTCTGTCCTCTAGCCTTTGCCATGATGGGACTTTGCAGTGTGACATGAGAGAGTGTGAAGGTAAGAAAGCAGAGTAATCAGAGTAATGAAAAGAGCTCCATCTTGAATAACTCCTTCATCCTGGTACCCTGCCTCTGTCTTTCCTTCTTTCAGTCATCAGCAGCGAGTGGTCAGAGTGGACTGCCTGCTCTCCCTGTGTGCCCTCCTCATCCCTGCAGCACAGCACTCTCCAAGGGGGGGTTATCAGTGGCACTAAAATGGTTTCAATTCAGAGACGTTTCCGGGCCTGTTTGGACCTTGATTCTGGTCTTCCAGTCTCTAGAGAGGAGGAGCAGAGCCAATGTCCAGGACCGCTGGTAGAGGAGAGGCTCTGTCCAGATGCTAACATCTGTAAAGGTAACTGTTCACTCTTATCTTCGCCCAGAAATGCAAACAGTTCCTCAGGCTGCCTTCGTCAGGCTCCAGTTCCTTCTTTAACTTCACAGTGAGAGAAAATAATGAATTGGGCAGTTTGGCTCCATCTCAGTTCCCCTCAGCTTATTGCAACAATATGACACTTTGCTCCCAACAAAAGATTTCATGCAGACAACCCAGTGAACTAGTCAGAGCTAGACAGGCATGGCATCTAGGCATGGCATGGCATCATCAAAAACATGAATTACAGATTGGGTCAGAGTGACTGTGACAGTTACTGTGGTGATGAAATGACTCTGGATTGACTTGACTTGAAATATGAGTAGACTCAAAGTCAAATTTATTTGTGTAGCATCGTTTAACAAGACAATTCAAAAGTACTTTACATAAGACATAAAGAGATGGTATTTTGTATTAGAGACTGGAGTCAGCATAAAGATACACATCTAAAGAGGATTTATAAGAATAAAATAAAGATTAATAAAAGAAAATCGAATAAAGCAGAATAAATAGGAGTGCTGTGAAAGATATGAATAAATGTCTTCAAATTTAATTTCAAAAAGCAGAAGCAAATAAAATACTCTTCAACCTTATATTGAAACAGAGAGATGAAGCAGAGATGTGCTGCCTAAAAACTGAATGCTGCTTCTCTTTGATTAGCACCATTCAGTGCTATGTTATTATATATATAGTGTATCTATATAGTATTTTAAAGCAAGTAATTTGGCACACAGGAAACCAGTTCAGTGGTCTGAGAACTGGACTGATGTGATTCATATTCTTGGTCTGAGGAAGGAATAAGCTGCAGCTGTCTGATCCACTTGTCAGAGAGACCTGTACAGCAGTCAACTGAAGATAAGAGCAAGTTCTTCCTCTGTCTTTCTGAGACACTGATTCTTTACTTCTTACCATATTTATTATAATGATAGTAGGCTGATTTTTGTGATTAGCTTCATATGGATTTTAAAATGTAGGTTTTTGACTACACTGAGATTTCTCGCTTGGTTCTTTATCTTTATCATTACACCACTGATTTTAAGTTGTCCTTCTTTGGCACCAATAACAATTATTTGTGTTTTTATCTTTGTTCAGTTAGAGTGAATTTTGGCAGATTCATCATCAGTTTGATGCATCGTAAACAGAAAAGAATGACCAGGTTTCTGACAACGCAGAATCTCTAATTAAAATCTAAAAAGTGTGGTACCAGGATCCCACTGGTTTCTGTGTGGATATTTATTGTGTGTCACTTCACTGCTGCCGGTGTAGATTGATAAATACCATCAGTGGACAGTTTAAGCGCTTGCAATCAGTATTCACAGTGAAAAATGTTATTGTGCATCCCCACTGCCCCATTCTCATTATTCCCCAAAGGAATGAGAATGGAAAAGGGATTTGAAGAAAGGAAGAGTTAAACGTCCATGTTTCTGTGGGGACGTATGAAGTCGATTGGTTTGGGTGTCGTCTGAGCAACGAATGATTCATCCTGAGCTCAGTCCTATCAGTCCTCCATTCTCCTCAGCCCTTCCCCTTTGGATATGAATGGGAATAGCTCTGCATTACTGCCATGCCCAATGGACCTTAGGTTTGATTTGCATGTCAAGTATTTGAAGTCTGGTATTTCATTATAGTGGATCCAGATCATTGAGCTGCTGAGTGAAGATGAACAAAGATTTTATTTACTCTGAATAAATAGTACAAACTTTTCATCTCTAACGTATAAATCAGAAATCTCATCAGCTCAAAGAAGCCTGTACATAAGTCTATAAACAGTAAACACACTTCTGTTATTGTTGATGATAATGAGAATCATCAGAAGAGAAGACAACAATTACAGCTATCACAGCAGCCATCATGATAATTACAATCATTATAATTAGGATGAAAATAGACTTGAGGCTGGTGATAATCACTCTACTCTTATAGATCTGTGTCAGTGGAGTGTGTGGAGTGCCTGGACGGCCTGTGCGGAGCCATGCAGCGGTGGAGTGAGGCAGCGCTTCAGGCGGCCCTTGGCCTTTCCTTTGGGACCCAGCTGTAAGAGCCAACAGACCCAGAGCCAGAGCTGCAACACAGGGCTCTGCCCAGGTACAACGATCCTTTATTTTAAACTCAGGTAGACTTAAAGGCAGTTAGAATCTTACCAGCAATTTGTGGGTCATGAGAAAAAGACCTATTCTACTGCGCCATCTTTCCAGCATCTATCAAATAAAGGCAAAAATTTCACGAAAATGTAAAACAAGTTTTACAGCATATGCAGTGAGCTTTGCCTGAATGAATGTTTTCCTGTTTCCTAGGTGAGCGCTGTGAGGATAGGGGACGGATGTACCAAGAGAGCTGTGCCAATCAGTGCCCTCGCAGCTGCACTGACCTATGGGAGCATGTTCAGTGTCTGCAAGGAGCCTGTCATGCAGGTAAATCTGAGCCCTTAAGCAAACAGTAGATTCTTCTAAATAAAAAACACAGTATCTGTTTCTCTATTTTCCTATTTCTTTTATTTCCGTCTTTCTTTTGTCTCAGGTTGTCGGTGTCCGAATGGACAACTGTTGCAGGACGGTCACTGTGTGCCAGTGACGGAGTGTCGCTGTGGTATCCCATCAGGTAACGGGACACTGGAGTTCATCCCTAAAGAGGAGCTTACCGTGGACTGTAACACCTGGTGAGAACAATCTTTGTTTGATTTTTAATTTTTGGAAAGTGAAAGGCTAAAATTACAATGATTTGTTCGAAAAAGTTTGTCCAAATTGATCTGTAATATTAGTGGAGCGTGTCTCACCAGCTCTGATGACTTTCAGACTTTATGGCCTTTTCTTGCCTCTACAAATTAGATACCTTACTTCTCCTCTAAGCATTAGATCAAGTTTTTATCTCACCTCTCCAAACACCCCGTGTCTGCAGTGTGTGTGAGAATGGCACTCTGGTGTGCACCAAGCTTCCCTGCCCCGTGTACGAACCCTGGAGCCCATGGAGCATTTGCTCAACTTCCTGTGGGCGAGGCCAGAGGACAAGGACACGCCTCTGCCAGGAAAAAGAGGGTGGCCCTCCCTGTGCTGAAACCTCACGGACAGAGAGCTGTGACCTGCCATCATGTCCAGGTCTGAGACAGAGCACATGCCCAAATGCAAAATGTAAACTATAACTTGACAAAGGTTTTCTAGGAATTCACCTGTAAAACCTCCATCTTCATCCTCCCTCCCTCTCTCCAGTGGGCTGTTTGTTGAGCGAGTGGTCACCCTGGAGTGAGTGCAGTGCTACATGTGGTGGTGGGTTGTCAACACGGAACAAGACAGTCCTTAGAGAGACAGAACCTGGTGGCATGGCCTGTGTTGGACCACTTGAACAGCACACTGTCTGTAACACAGACAGCTGCCTGCCTGGTAACACACACACACACACACACACACACGCACACACACACACACACACACCATATTGAATGTGTAAATATAGTAAATATAGCACATTTCCATATTATCTATCCGCAGAGCAATATAATTCTTGAATTATAGTTAAATAGTGGTTACCAAGCAACTCATAAGTGGTATTTTCATTGAGTGTATTTATAGTGATTTGCAGTCAAAGGTGTGACCTCAGATGTATCTGAGCTAATCTGTTCTGCAGACACAGACTGCAAAATATGCACAGAGAAAAAAAAACATACACTTGTCTGTGTACTGAACTTTATATGAGACATGATGCAATTCATTGGATGTTTATTTGTGTATGTGTGTTGCAGAGTGTCCCAGCGGGCAGGTGTTCAGTGACTGTTCTGGTTCCTGCCCATATACCTGCGAGGATCTGTGGCCACACACTCAGTGTTTACTTGGACCCTGCACCCCTGGGTGCAACTGCCCCTCTGGACAAGTCTGTACATCCCTTTTTGTTTGTGTGTGAGTATGTGTGTATCTGTGTGTGGTTGGATAGCAGGACTCATTCTTAACAGTTTCACTGTGTTCCTCATAGGTGTTGTACGGAGGCTTGTGTGTGTCCCATGCTAACTGTCCCTGTTCAGCGCTCTCCCTGCCGACTGGTTACCAAAGCTTGAATATTAGCACCATGGGGATCACAGAAGCTTTGCTGCCACCTGGAACAGCCATTCAGCACCTCTGCAATACATGGTAATACACTACACACTTTCATTTATTCATTCACTGATTTAACTACCATAGTCATGTTGTGAGCAGCCACACTGCCCTTCACCTGGCCTGGACCTGGCCTGCTGAGGTAGCTTTGACTGTCAGAGGCTGGATCGTGGATTTGGTCCATGAAGGAGGGTCATTAGGGGACAGGCTGAACCTGTGCCTCCTCCCAGAATGAGAATCTAGCATCACACAGACCTATAATACATAGCATTATGGTGGCCCTCATCAACATGTAAGGTCTGTGACCATGTTCTCTTTCAATGGGAGCTGATCACCTGAGTGCAAATCGTCGGTAAATATGTCACAGCCACATGGTTTTTCCACTTAATGAGGAAACAATAAACAACTGACCTCCACACAGTGGACTGTAGCATACTGTCCAGATTCAGGTTTCAGACGGCTGCCTGTTGTATGAGGAAATGCTTTATGCAGACTTCAGAAAATACGTCCTCTGAACTGAAGCACAGTAACTGACTCTCAGAATGCCTCTAATCCTTCATACATTTAGGAGTGGGGAGCTCAAAGAACAGGAGCAGATATGATAAGCATGGTTGACCATGCGTTCTACTGGATTTACTAAAGTTCATGCAGTTCGTGAGCATGTGGGTTTTGTCAGAAAAAAGATTTGCCTCTAAAGAGAATGTGCAAATAGTATTGAAAGGGCGTATAGAAAGGAAAGCTGCAGTGGGGAAGAGAAACTGAAATGAAACTCTACTTCATAAAAATATAAAGTGCATTTTCTTAATAAACGGGGTGGATAGGGAGGTATGGCTGAGTGTGGTCAGTGAACTTGAACCTGACTTTCACTGAGGGACCACTGCACTAATTTAAATTTCTTTTATTGAAACATTTACAGTGAGGTGGTTCAAAGTTTTTTGTTTATTTTTTCCTCACCAGTGCCTCAGTTTTTTATTTCCTCAGACGCTTGTCTTTCCCTGCATATTAATGTGTGTATTCATTCATCCCTTGTAAAGAACATCGTGGCACATTTGAACAGTGGCTGTGCTTCTTCATCAATCTAACTGTCCTCCCAGGCGCCCGATTCTATTATTGAAAGCAGATTAAATGTCCACATGAAACAGACAATAATTTACCTTGTGATTAATTGCTGTAGGTGTGTGTTGTAATGCATAGTCTGCCGTTCAGTGAGAGCATTCCCTCCTGAACTGATTCATTTAGATTGTCATCAGTTCACACGGTACATGCAGCATCATGTGTTCCTCAGGCAATATCTAAAAAAAAAAAAATAGCATTCGATATGTTTTTAATGAAATCATTTCTGAGTAATACAACCTGTTTGTTTCTTTATTTGAGTCAATTCTTCATCGGGTCTTTTATTTATATCATTTTAGTACAGTATGTGACTGTTATTTTTTTATGTCCCATATCTGTCTAGCTTTTGTACTGTACAATTATTAATCTCTTTTAGTTTAATTTTCTGAATGAAAGATACAACATGCACCACTCATAATACACACAGATGACTTTACTATGACATGTTACTGAAATACTTCAAATATGCTCAGTCTGTGAAAAACATTTAAAGTCCCACATGCAACATTTTAATCTCAGTAGTAAAAAAAACTATATTATCATAATCATCATTGTCAAGACATGAGTCAGCTTCCAAAACAGCCTATATTAGCATTACCACTCTGGTCTTCTACCATGGTGGTTCAAGTTTATTTAAGTTTAGGCAAATAAAACTGCTTGGTTAAGTTTAGGGGTCGATCGTGGTCCTGCTTCAGAAAAGTCAACATTGCTTGTCAGTAGATGGGAATCAAACTGCAACCTTTAAGTCAGACACTTTGTGCACACATCTACCCCTTCCTCCTCTCTAAAATGTTCCTCTCTAAAATGTTTTTCTCTACTATAACAATGCCACATTATTCTCAGCTTTTCTACTTGGAGAGAATGGATTTTGAAAGAAGCCTTTTTACTTTATTGCACAAAAGGAGTTTAACAGCATGTCGCTCAAGAGACGGTAGAACAAATTAAAGTCCATTCTAAAAACCATTCTTTCGAAAACCTTCAAGCAAAATATAGAATTAATAAACTATCCCTGAGAGAATATGCACAACTGTGGTTTTAACGACGACAAGCAGTGACACTCAGGTTTATCCTGGACTGATTTATTTATGATGAAAGATATCACAAATTAATGTGACACTGATATTTTGAAATTAAAAAAGCTACTCAAATCACCTTTTGAGTTAATTTTTGAACATGTTGTGAAACACCATCAGAGTTGAATTTCATTGTCTCAGTCAAACTATGCACTCAACAACAAACCAGTTTGGTACCATGATATCTGCTGTAATAGATAGTCTGGCCTGCAGCAGACATGCCGTAAGTCATTTTATCTTCCTCAGTGGTTTCATACTCATTTAATATAGTCTGATAGGCTCGGTTGTGTGACATGATGATTAGTTTGCTGTCTCATTGTTCAGTAAGATAATAAGTCAACTATTTTACTATCATCCTACTTCAGTCTCTTGACTTTTTCTGATTTTATCCAGTGTTTGCCAAGGTGGAGCGTTCAACTGCACCTCAGAGCTATGTGATGGTGAGTGATGCTCCGTCACAGCTGCATTTCTTTCACTTTATAGAGGCCTCTCTCTTTTAGCGATGGAAGTGCCAGCAACAATAATCTTTGGTTGAACTGTCAGGACTATGATAGATATATCAACCTATCTGTAGTTAGTAACAGCTGCGACAGCAGTTGGCTCAAATAACTGAGTGACAGTCACATTGATCACAGCTTGCGAAAGCTATTACTGGGTTTTTGTTTGGTAAACATGCGGTAACATCTTAAACTAGCAGGGGGGGAGAAAGAGCTGAATGATAGCGGGGAGAAAGAGTGTCACAAAGTGCAACCACTCACATCCTCTCAAGAGACCTAAAGAGCTCTGTGATTTGACCTGGGTGTTTTATCTGTCATCATTTGATCAGCAGTGCCTTTTATCCTTGTCCTGCCTCCTCTCTTGTCTGGATTTGAAAATGCCAGAGAGCAGTTTAAATATAGTTCGATGGGAAATTCAGTATCTGTCAACCTGGGTGTTATTTTTTTTTTGTCCACTATAACTACTGGTCATGTTAGCATGTTAATCAAAACCTTCATGGTGGATATTATGGGACACAAACTCTGTGAAGAACAATGTAGAATGGAGTTATTTTGGGTTTATGCCTCCTACAGCTTTCTGTAGGATTTAAATTTAACAGAATCACATTGTCAGAAAAAAATCAACATTAGGCGTTTGTGGTAGTGACAATAAATATGATGAAGAACCTTTTATTCACACTGATTAGAGCAATGTGTTTTACTCATTGCTTCATCAGGTTTCGAAGGCGCAATAGGCCAAAGGTTTAACTATGTGACAACAGCTCATCTGCTAAATGGTGATTGCACAAAGGTGTGTAAACATGTCTTGCCTTGTAACTAACTTTAAAAAAAAAAGAAAAAACAGTAAAAGACACTAGAAATAATTAATTGTGGATAAGTAATGAAATAATAAAAATCAATTCAATTAAACCAAAATTCTCTTATCAAAAATCACCTCAAACACATCTGAGTAAACTGAAAGTGAACACAGGAAGTAGCTCACTGTCAATCTTTGTGGTTGAACAGTGGAGCAGCTGTGGAGCAATTAGTCTCCCTTTTATCATTAAAAACACACCATGTCCTTTATTTTGCTGTTGGAGACAAGAACCATCTTCTCACATCTCAGCATGCACAAGAGCAAAATTAAAAACGAGCCCCCTTCTCCCACTAGCATAGTGGAAATGACCATGCATCATTGGATTCAATGAGGGAGTCAGCCTGAAAGTTGATCAAGAAGTTAGTTCTGTTTTGGGACGCTGTAGGTGGCTCATACTCTTTCCCTCAGTCCACACCGTTCTTACCAGAGGCTGCATTTCCCAAATTTCTACAATGGAGTTGGTGACTGAAATGTTGTCATGATCAATAGTCATACTGAATAAAAATATGACACTATGAACCTGGTTGACAGAATACAGAAATTTAGCTTTGACCCCCTGACATACCCTGCCACTTTCAAAGAGAAGGAAGTATTTTGTTTATCTGTGGCCTTTTTCTTTCCCTTTACTCTTTTTACATTACTAACTTTCTCTGAAACCAAATCTAAGTCTGATTATCATCTTTTTAGAAAAGAAAAATTACAATATTGTCTCTAGTTTAGTGTTATCTTTGTAGATTTTGGGGGATTTGCTGCAGTGCCTGTTTCAGGATAACTCCCAGAGGATGTTGCACTTAAAGAATGGCTTTAATATAAACTGATTTATTATTGGTGTGATTGTAATTTTGTTTTCCTGGGGGAGCAGAGCAAAAGTTTTCAGATCACATTTTTTTTCCATATGCTGCTTAACATCAGCAGGTAATTGAAAATAGAAGTAACAGTTGGATGAAAGTGTTTCTTTATATTCTTTTACCATCCTCACTCTCCTCCTGCAGTGGACTGTATGTGGTCCAGCTGGTCCCAGTGGAGTCCCTGCTCAGCCAGCTGTGGTACGGGGCAACAGCGCTCCACCAGAACTGTCCTGCAGCCCAGCAAGTATGGAGGGGCCCCATGTGATGGCCCCGACCACCGCACCACAACCTGCATGGCCCCTGACTGTGGTGAGTGAGAAGAAAGGAGATGGGGCCTCTTTTATTCATCATCACAAGCAACAAAAAGTTGGAAAAAGTATTCAGATCTTTTACCTAAGTAAAAGTCATTTATTTAAATTCTATTTGAATAAAAGTAAAAACGTCCCATCAGCTAAATGCAAAGTTTAAAAGTACTCGTTCGCCACTTGACTAATGCATTTTTACATTTACACTTTAATGTTGTAGCTGCTCGAGGTGGAGCTAGTGTTAACTAAGCTACATCCAGTTAGTTAAGTCCAGTGGTTCCCAACCTAAAGGTCGGGTTGTGAGACGATTAATGGGAAAGAAGAGAAGAAAAAACAAAATGATTTCCAAAAGTTTTCCATTTTCACACGAAACATGCAGTTCACAGTAGCAGGTTTACAACGAATATTTCTTCACAATTCAAAACAAAATGGGGTCTTCATTTCAGAAGGGGGTTGGCAAAAGCAGGATTTTCTTGTCTATCTGGTAGATTTTAGATTAGATTTAGTATTAGCTATAGGCCAGTGTTAACTTATTTAGTTGGTTGAGAACACACTGTCTTTACTCAATTTTATATATTAATGTTTGCAGCTGACTCATTTTGAAATGAAAAAGCTATAAAATGCTCGTAAACATGCACTTCATGGTTATATACATGGTATAATGCTAAAAGACCAAGGCTCAAGCTAAGGCAAGACGTCAACATCGTCACCACATGATGCATGTAGGAGACATGGAAAAAAGAGACATTATTGTTCTTGTATTGCAGTTTGGAGCTTGTTAGTCATAGTGAAGTCATAGGACCAATACAGAGCAGGACAGAGCCACTCACATTAGCCTACACGCTATCATCCTGGAGTCAATAGGGAAATACTACACAGTAGACATGCTAGTTGTGAATGGGGCTTTTTAAACATAACCTATAACCTGCTAATAATATAATTTGCTAATGATTTGCTGAATTGCCTTGGATGAAAAACTCAGTTACTAAAATATTAGCTACTAAACAAGGCATGCTAATGCTTACAGCTTACATTACAGGATTGGAAAAAGCCTTTTGCCACCAGCACTAGTTGTCAGTGAAAGTGACATTATTAGATTGGGTGTAGTTACTCTGTACAGTCTTACCACAGCTCCTGGAAGTTCAGAGAAATCCAAAGCGTGACAGGCCATCTGTTATTACTATGGCTATAAAAGCCTTTTTAAATTTTAAATATAATATGTATATCACAGCAAGAGAAAACAAATAGTGTCATCATGATTAATACTAAACCTTCTAATGCACCTTTTGATTCCCCCCACTCCCTTGCCTCCAACAATTCATCATTACATTATCTTATTTTTTCAATTTCCCCTTTATCCCACCATCTTGTCTCATCTTTCTTCCTCTTCCTATTTTATCTCTCTTTTTTTTTTTTTTCTCTCTTCCCACCTTTTTTTTTTTCACTCATCTCATACCTGTCCCTCACCTCCTCCTCTGCAGCCTGTCCTGACGGGGAGCAGTGGAGGAGGAGTGTGTCGGGGGAGATCTTGTTGTGTGAGAGGAGCTGCCAGGACATTTACTCCTCCTCTCCTGTCAACTGCAGTCACTCTGTGGAGGGCTGCGTGTGTCAGGAGGGGCTTTATCGAAACACGGAGGGCGTGTGTGTCATCCCCGCCCTCTGCCCCTGCCATGACCAGGGCATCCTACGAGAGGTATATGCACACACACACACACACACACACACACACACACACACGCCGGCTTACACCCAAGTAAACAGACATCTGCTGCCCAGCTCACTTGGCAGCTTGTACCCGCTGTGGCTGCCTCATTGTGGCTTGTGTCTGAACCTTACCATGAGCGTGGTGTTTACGTTCCCTCCCATTCACTCCCATTGTGTTATTTACTCATAAAGAATGGCCTATTAGAAGATGAGTGACATGCCCCGCGGGCCACATTACACCACAATGCCTCTCCAGGCCTCAGCCTCATCAATTATGTAGAAAGCGCCGTAGAAAGCCAGCACTCAGACCGCAACTGGGCAAGCCTGCCAGGAATTATTTATGAAGGAGGGGATATTATAGGATTATAAAAATTAATCATACACTGACAAGAGGTCATACCCTCCCACCCCTTTTGATCTTCCTTCGTCGGACCTGTCTCTTACTCATATCATTTTCTCCTAGTTTCTTTCTTTCTCCTCTCATCCCTCTGCTCTATCGGTCACAGTGTCTCTTCTGCTTTCTTTACAAGATTTTTAAGTCTCTCCATCACTTTTCTCTTTATCCCGATTCTCCCTCAATCCTCCTCTCTCGCTTTCTTTTCCCCCTGTCTCTCAGTCATTCTGTCTGCCCATCTTCTCTGTTTCTCTCTCTCTCTTTCTCTCTCTCTCTCTCTCTGTCGGCTGGAGATGACTAATGTCCATATAAAGGCCCTCTATGATTTTCTAATCAACCGCCTCATGATTATTATGCCAAATGGTTCAATGTGAGCAACAAAGGCAATCCCAAGTGGGTGATTTTGTACGGGTAAAAGCACTGTTAATGATTCCCATAGCTAACACACACACACACACACACACACACACAAATATATAATGTAGTGTGTATTCTAGTTGCATTGTAACAGCCCGAGCTTTCGAGGATTCACTGAGGAAATAGATCCTGAACTATGACCAGTTTTACTTTATTAAAACCTGCTCTGACAGAGACAGTAATGCTGCTGAGGCATGATCACAGTACCTGGAAGTGAATATAAATATTGTGTGTGTGTGTGTGTGTGTGTGTGTGTGAGCCAGGCAGGATCAGAGTGGGAGGAGGGCTGCACGTCTTGCCGCTGTGTCAACGGCAAAAAACTGTGCCAGTTGAGGTGTCCTCCACTCCACTGTGATGAGGTGAGACACACAAACACATACTGACACTCCAGACTCACACTAAACCAACATTTGTCTGATTGTATGTTCTGTATGTTTTCTCCAGAATGTGATATTTATTTTTTCCCAGTATCCTATAATCAAAGGCACTAGGGGTGAGTGGTATGAATAAAATCCATAACATATGGATAGATTTTGATGTGGAAATTTTTCTAGAAAGTCACTTGAGAAACTGTTTTTAGATTGCTTTACTAAACAGGAATGTTTGTAGCTAATCCTAAATACCTGAAAAATCAGGGTACTCTACTGGTTCCAGTCACTAGAGGAGGATAATATGAACCATAATAACTCTCTCTGTGGTGTCTGTCTTTGCAAATTAGATTGTTCTCGCAGCCAAACAGACATAGAGATTCTCATATAGAGGCACGATCAGTCTCCCAGGCGAGCACATCAGTCCGTTCAGCTGCCGCTGTTACCCCCGGGGTGGTACAGTTCACAGAGACTCTGGTGGTCACAAACATCTCAATTACTCTGCGCGAGGGAGAAAATGCTCTGCTCCCTCAAGAATGTGTGGGATGTTCTCTGCAAGTCTCTGGCTGAAGCAGATCAATACCTGACTGTCCGATCCTCCCACAAGCCTGCACTTTTTCCTTTACAGTGCCCTTTTACCTCCCGCGAAACACCGACTCCCGGTTTAATCGTTTACTGAGCTTTACTGAGTTTCGTTCCAGTGCAACATATCCACTTTTTGTTGACGAAGCTGAGACCTGTTCTGCAAAATGAATGGCACCGCACACAGTGTGTATTGTAAGGCACATTTTGCATATGGTTTGTGTAATTGTATTGTCAGGCATGGAAGATTACGGGTACCAGTGCGTGCTTGCCGTTGCTGGTCACGGCCCCCTGAAAGAGGAAAACTGACTTTACCTTTATCACACAGACAATGCTCATACACATGGGTGGTAAACGGCTTGCAGCAGTCAATTATGTATGCATTCTGTACTACTGGAGGCAGAGGAGGAAAAAAATAAAATCTCCATAAAATATGTATCAGTTTTTGTAGTCCGTCACACAGGTGGAGCGTGTGGTCTTGGATAAATACAGATTCTATCCAGTCCTGCAGAAGCAGAGGAGGACAATGTGAAAATAAACAGTTTGTGATGTCCCACTGAGGCGTGTTGATTTTAAAAAGGAATTGAAACTAGTCTATACTTTATATATAAAACCACTCGCTATCTAGAGGATCTAGCCAAGCAGATAGTTTTGATGTATCCATCTCCAAGACTTATGTCACCGTCCTAAAACAATCAAGGTCACAGCACAGAAAACTCACATCTCAAAAAGTCAACAGCAACAAGTCCTTCTGGAAACAGTGTCCCTGTTTCTCTGTATAATCCAAAGAACACACTGTCAAGATGTTGTTTCTATAGTAATGAAAGCAATTAACAATGTGGTTTGTAGACCACGAATGAAATGCCAAACCCTAACCCTGAGACTCTGGTCATTAGTTTTGCAGTCGTTTGGTAATAAACAAAAGTATTGGACAAATAAAAAGTTTGATCTAAATAATGGCTCTAGAGGAAAGGTGGGGATGGCCAAAGTTACTACAATTCATTCTAATGAGAGACATGAATGTTTATACAAATGCCATTGTGCTCCACTTAGTAGCTGTTGAAATATTTCACTCAAAACTGAATCAAAATCTATTTGATTCATTTCTACCTCTCTCGAGGACAGCACGAATTAATTCATACTTTATATGGATTATTTTCTTCTTTCATTCTCTTATCTCAAAGAAACCTTGTTAAAAATGAATGCAAAACTATCTAAATCTCTAGATTCAAAAAGTTAAGTGAGAAAATGTGTTTTGTGCATTTCGGGTGAATGGAACTTACATAAAGAACGATTAAGTAACCAGCAGACCTTATTGATGAAAAACAATCTTCTCTCCATGGTGGTGAAGTGAAGAAAGTCACAGTAGAAAAGTCGACTGTCTCATCCTTGACACAGAAAGCTGAATTTATATCTTTAGCACACCAGCGCTGAATAAAGGCCAGGGTAAAAATAAAATCTGCTTACATCCAGTACTTTTAGGAGAGGGTGAATGCACACTGAGCTCCGCAAAGCAGACAGTCTACCAAGTGTTCCACCTGTGGTGTATACAGGTCTTTGTGCCGTTGCAGTGCGTCTCTGGAGGGGCTCAAACCTCCATAACTATTAGTGCTTGCATTCTCAAATCCCTCACATCCCCAGCTGCACTAAGTTATGCCTCAGTGAAAGCTCTCCTTATCCCAGCCAATATGAAAAGGTCATTTAATGCACTGTGTTCCCTCTGCTGACAGGCTGAGAATTGGTTACTGTCAGTGCAGTCTGTTATTCATGACTCAGCTTACAGTTAATGGCGCTGCTTGTTTAAAACTGAAATCTACCAACATGCCTCCACTGCTCTGAGAGCCACTTTTCAAGGTAATGTATTGAAGCTTCTGTTGTTATATCTGGTGATAAAAGCTATCAGGATGTTTTCCTCTCAAACACTGAACACCTCTTTTTTTCTGTGGCAGACACATTACCACAGCTCCAATTTCCATGTCACAGCCTGTAGATGACACAAATGTGACTACCCTTTGCTTAAAATGCCAAGTGCCCTTTTCTTTGAAATAACCAGAATACACATTTCACGCCATTTCTTTCCCCCTCCTGCCACATAAGACACATCCACATACACACATACATCTTGAAATGGTCCTCTTTGTGACCTCCCACCCTTTAAGTGAGTGGGCTCCTCCATCCCTGAAGGAAGGCTGGCGGCAGTGTAGAGTGGGAGGAGAAGTCCTCGGGGTGAACAGTGTGTGTGTGTGTGTGTGTGTGTGTGTGTGTGTGTGTGTGTGTGTGTGTGTGTGTGTGTGTGTGTGTGTGTGTGTGTGTGTGTGTGTGTGTGTGTGTGTGTGTGTGTGTGGACATAATGGAGTTGTGGGAAGTTTCAGGGGTGAGCTGAGGCTGGTGTTGCTGAGGGTGCTGTGACGCCTGCTGTCAGACTGTGTGTGTGTGTGTGTGTGAGACTCTGCAACAGCAGCTATTCTCAGCAGCTGTACTGGACACCCTGCTTCTCTCAGGACTGTTCTGGATCTCTCTTCCACAGCGGTTTCACTCCTTCTGTGTTTGTCCTGTGTGTCTCTATGTCACTGTCTCTCGCTCTCTCTCTCTCTCTCTCTCTCTCTCTCTCTCTCTCTATTTTTGGTCTCTGTGTCACTTTTTGCTTCTTATTTCTGTCGCTTTTCCCATCAGTTTGGTTGGTCTGTCTGTTGCAGCCTGCCTGTCTGATACTCAGTCACTCTCCCTCCATCCTCTCATCATCTGTTCACACTGTCACTTGTATCATCAGGATATATGTATTTATACCTTATTTATACTTCACTCCTCTATTCTGGATCCCAACCCTGGTCCTCCTGATCCGCGGTGCCCCATGTCGAAATGAGTTTTGAACTGCCTAGAGAGGAAACCAGCAGGACTCTCAGTGATGAGGACTGGAATAATCTGATGAAAAGAAAGTTTATAACATATGTTCCATGTTTTCATCTGATTCTATAATTGTTTGACCTAAAAAGAAAATCTGAACTCCAGCACCAATTTCTAACTTTCAGGAACTTTCAATCACATCATTAGACATAAGCGTATTATGTATTATGTCAGGTGTTTGTATATAGGGTGGAGCTGTTCTGGGATGGTCTGGTCTTTTTTTCTATTGGCTTTACTGATTCTCACTGTGTTGCATTTCAGATTATACTGTTTTTCACCTATTTTATATTTTCTAGTTTAAAGTAATTCCCCTTTCTTCGGTATGTAGTGCTTTTTAATTATTTTTTAGATAATTATTGATGTTATTAATGATCACATTTAATACTTTAATAGATTTTATATTTGCATTAGGTTTGTTATCGTGGCTCTGGCTCACCCAGATGGGCCATCATTTGTTTTCTTCCCCCATCCAATGTATATAATGAAATGCCCAATCAAAGCTGCTATCAAAACATAGCTGTTACCTCCCTGTTAAACTCACACAGTGTCGACTTCCTTTTGATTTCTTTTTTTTTATTATTATTATTTGATTTTTTTTAATTTTTATTGTTCATCGCTTGTTGTGTTACGCACCTGTCTGTTCATTCAGATTGATTGAAAGAATATTATAAAGACATGTTGTCTCTCTCTTTCTGTCAGGGGGAGGTCAAGGTGGAGGAACCAGGCAGCTGCTGTCCAGTCTGTAGGAAGCAGTTTCCAGGTTGGTACAACACACAGAATGTAAAAAAACACATCACAAAAACCAAATGCACCAAGAAAAGTATCCAGAAATGAAATGTATATTTATTGTATAACAAGAAGACATTTATAGAAAGTGCTAAATGAAACAATTTGCATTCAATTCCCTGAATAAATCACCTGAGAGCATTCTTATAACCAACTTTTGTATCAAAAAAATAAATGACTTTTAAACACAAGTATAAGATTAAAAAACAAAAGCTACACTTTCATTCTGTGGCTGTAGTTTCAGTTGTCATCTTAAATCCAGCCTCAGGACTATTTCCTGTCCTCTCTAACGTCAGTGGAGAGTACTGATTCGTCATCTGTGGTTGTTTAAATACCGCTTGTTGTTCAAACATACAAAAATCACTGAGGTTCCCTTTATTTCATGTCATGGCTTGGAAACCATTTCAGTGGATTTGAATGTTCTATAGTTGATTTTATAGGAGGCTAAAAACCAAGTGCTGCGGTGCTCAATTAGTGAGAGATTACATTACTTAGCCTACGTTGGGGCTTTAATCTCTCTCCCAGTGGAGGAAATGTCACATGCTGCAAGGAGGCATGGCAATGTCACTGTGCTCTCAGGAAGGAACTGGCTGTCTCTTCCTTTGTCTTTTCTTCCTTCGTTTTCATGCAAATACAAAAAGAAGAAGAAAAAAAACACCTCTTTTTTTTCATATTCACCTTTTCCTTGCCCTCTGTATTCTCCCTTCACTTTGTCCTTCTATATTATTGCCCCCACCCCACCCACCCCCCTTCCTCCTCTCTGTGCTTCCTTCAGGCGAGCCAGAGTGTCGTCGCTACATGCAAGTCAGGAACATCACCAAGGGAGACTGTCGGCTTGACAACGTGGAGGTCAGCTTCTGCAGGGGACGCTGTCTGTCCAGGACCGATGTCATCCTGGAGGTACGGAGAAGATATAACGCTTCGAACATCTTCTGGCAACACTGACAAGTATTGACTTCAACATGAGTGACAACTGGTAGCACAGTGACGATCAATACAGGGAGCAAAATGGACTGAAAGGAACTGGTTAGAAAAAAAAAATCTGTTGGTTGTAATTGTTTGCAAACTGCTCATCAGGGCTGACTGCTTAATCATATAGAGCAAGCTCAGCCCCTGCAGTTAGGAATTTCTGTAATATTCATTTAATTACAAATGTCCGTCAGGCCTAAATCACCAACATGTAGATACAAAGTGCCAAAAAATAGCAGAACAAATTTGTTCCCTTTTAAATCCTCACAAAGCTACCAACCACCATTAATAACAGTGTTCACAATGTGCAAGAAAACAATCAGGATTATTGCTTTAGCTGTCACTGTGCAGCCAAATTTCCCATCTGTCTTCCTCCTGAAGCGTGACCTGACACCAGGGTGTTAACTCTGTTTTTGCATAACAAAATCAAGTCAAACAGTTGGCCCCACGCAGCTACCGGCATGTGCTGTAATCTCACGTCTTCCATAAACAGGGAACAGGCAACAGTCTTTGAACAAGGCGACGTGATTATTTGATAGTTTTACCTTCTGTTAACAGCTGTAATCACAGCTGACAGAACGTGACCTGCCTCCTGTGTTCACATGGCATGAAGACAGGTGAACAACGGTACATTATTCAGCAGTTGAGTCACCAGTAATCTAAATATAGATGTTTTGGATGGGAGTCCTGCGAAGGGCTCACGTGTGAAGCCTATTAGTGAATCTCTTTCTTTTTTTTTCTTCCTGCCTTCATTTGTTGTCTTTTTCATCCTAGTAAGACAGCGAGCTCATCACCTCATCACCATGGTGACTTTGTTCTTCTTTGGCATCCATACATCTCACATTGTAAAAATAGAGTCAGTCATGCTGGGAGATTAGTAAAAATAAACATCAGCTCGGCCAAATGTGTCATTACCTCCTGTTACTGTGGCAACCAGAGGATGGTAACTAGTGACTAGGCAGCGCAGAGAAGTTCCCTTTTGATTGATCAGCAGGACCGGAAGAGGCAGGAAAATACTCATGCTCCTTTCACCAGCTTAAGTAGTCCAAGACACACACACACTGTGGACTTTTCAAAGTGTGTGAAGCACTAATAGCTGCAATTTTTCTGAGAAGTTGAAGGTGTTTTTGAGTTTTTGATATTGGACTCTCTCCCTCGGTCTCACTTCCTTCTCCTCCTGTTATCTAGGAGGAGAGGCTGCAGAGAGTCTCTCTCCTCCTTGAGTCTTCGCCTGGACTAATTGAACACATGAGCACAGCCACAGCCTCTAGCTTCTGTCATGCAAAGCACCAAGGCTGGGTTTTCTATCCCAACAAAAAATGCAAAATTATTTCCTAATACCCAATTTTGTGTTTGTATTATGTTTTAGCGTTTATAGATTCTTTGTACATCTTGCTCACTGTTTTGGTTTCACGACCTGCACCTGCTTTTGGTTCAGTCCCGTTGTTCTCTGCAGCGTTGTTTCCAGCTGCAGAAGACAGCTGTTTTCACATATTTCCCTCAGGAGTTGGTGGAGAACAAATCAGAGCTAAAAGAGAGAGAATATTGGACTTGGATTCATCAGATGAATAAAAATCATATCCAGTGTTGCTCTGTGTTTGCTGAATGTGTAAACAAGCAAACATTTGTGTCCACTTATTCACAAGGTGATGATATGTCACTTTGGTGTTTACAGCTTGTTTCTGGTTGTGCGCAGTAGGTTTAGAAGAGTTCACTTGTCACCAAAACAATGAGCTGAAAGAGGCTAAAAAGCAAAGTATAGCTTCACGAGCAGCCTCTTACATGGAGTCATTTCTGTTGGAAGGTTTAATCTTTTGAGTTACTCCATTTCATATTTTCAGATGCACCACAGCAAATGTGTATAGTTTATAATCGACTGATGTGACTGTAGATATGCCCCCTCCCTTGTTTTGAGCTTCTTATTGTCCTCAGTCTAGTTAATGCTGTATCATTTTGTCTCCTTGCTCCTCCTGCCAATAACCTTTCACCTCCTTAAAACTTATCTGGAATTAGCTCATCTTCTCCTCTTTCACCCAATCATCTCTCTCTTCTCAACTCTTTTCTCTCATCTTCTGAAATTGTCTCATAACCTCCTCCTCCTCCTCCTCTAATTTCACCTTCTTATCATGTTCCAATCTCCTAATTGGATTCCTCTCTGGTTTCCTCTGGTTCTCTTTTCACCTCCTCTCCTTTTTTTGCGTCTCTCGTCCTCTCTAGTAATTTCATCCTCTCTCCTCCTCTCTCCACACAGGAGCCATACCTCCAGTCAGTTTGCGAGTGCTGTAGTTACCGTTTGGATCCTGACAACCCGGTGCGTTTCCTCAGCCTGCAATGTGAGAACGGCGAGAGCGAGCCGGTCGTCCTCCCCGTCATACACAGCTGCGAGTGCACCAGTTGCCAAGGTGGGGACTAATGAATGAGCATGTACATATATCATGTCAGTGTGAGAGCTGAGCATTTAAATATATGGAAAAATATCTGCACATGACATATGTTTACATGCAGGCTCCCAGCAAACATAGAGGAACAGCAGGGGAATCCCATATGTAAAATCCAAACAGGGAAAATCGGGGAATATGATTTAAAAAATACAGTAACATTGTCATTGCATTTCACTAAAATATAAGACAAAGCTTTTACAAGGTGCTTTTACTTTGAAATATCTAACATGGTTCAACAGTTAAACCGTGATCAGCGCTCACATGACCGTGTGCTCAACTGAGCTCATTGTCGGCTGGTGTGACACTGGCTAATTTAGATTAAACATGTTCTATACTATGAAACCTCAGTGTTGTTTTTCAGAGGTATCAATAGAAAAAGAGTCATTCTTCACCGAGAGTAAATCCATGTACAGCAGGGGTGTCCAACACGTGGCTCGCAGGCTACCAGTAGCTCACCCAAAGGTTCATAGAATATAGTCTGTACAAACTACAGATGCAACGTTCAAACTTTAAGCAATTTCAAGCAACACTTACTTCACTCAGTAAACCTGCTCCTAATGCAACTAAATCAAATACACCAGATCATTATCTGTCAGTTGTCAGTCCAATGAGTTAATGTCTAGTTTGTTTACATCAGGTCAGCTGTAGGCGACGTGCAGTGATAGCAACTCTTCTGATAACAGAACAGATATAAACTAAACTTTTCCAAGAAACTGGAAATATGTTGCTATGGATACAGTGAGTTAAGCTGTGAACTTCAACATGAACCCTGGTTTTTTTTTAGGCCATGTTTGTTTACATTTTGGAAAATGAAGTGTATCGAATTAGCTATTTTAAATTTCTTATGTACCATTGGATGTACTGACTGACTATCACTGACCACTGACTGAGGAGCTTCTTCTTTCTCTGGTTTCTAAGCAGATTTATGGAGGTGTATTAGCAGTGGTGTTTCATGTCTGTGTGTTCAGGTCTGACTGAATCATGACTCAGATTTTTGTCTGATGACAGTTTCAGATGTTTTTGGATGTGAGTTTTGGATGTTGATATTTGACGACTTGTGAAATGGTCTTATTCATCCTCTTGTTGCGGATGTATGTTTTGATAAGATACATAAATGAATATAACCAGTAATGTAAGACATGAGGAGCTCTCAGCCCCTTTTATTTTGTCAAAGTATCTCTCAGAGTAAAAAAGATTGGAGACCCCTGCTGTACAATATGGAGTTAATAAGTTTTAGCTTGAGAGATGTTTGCTCTTAGAGCAGCTCCTGATGAAGCTTTAAAGAACTAAAAATGACCCCATGTCAAATCAACCATGAAATCAAGTTAAATTATCCCCTCTTGAAGAACAGGACCCAGCTCTTTCTTTAGTTGCAACACTTTTTGAACGTCGGGGCCCCCACCTCAATCAGTGTTGTAGCAGCAGGTGTTCGAAGGGGCAGTGAGTCAGTTGTTATGTAGTCACTGGTGTGGAGACCGCAGCTTCCACATGAGGCAGTAGGTCCTCCATATCCTCCATAGACCTGTACGATGTAGATCAGCTCCACCTGTCATGTTCCAGGTGTGTTTCTTTTTAAATGTGGTGTTATATAACACTTCTAATTCTAAAAAAGCGGATATCACCACAATTTTGCACAAATGTTCACTTGGACTCAGGAATGAAATGATTAGATTTTGGTGGCTAAAGGTCAAAGGTCATGGTGACCTTAGAAAATACTTAAGCCATGACTCAAGATTTCACACAACAATTATGACAAAATTTCACACAAATGGTTAATATTTTAATGACTCTGGATAAACGGGGATGTAACCTGGAAGTAGTCTGAGTGGGGGAGGGATACAACCATGAGGAGGTGGTTCTAGTTTTCACACAGGAGACAGTGATCCTGAAATTGTGTTTGTATTTAGATTCAGTCACTGTTTGTCTTTGATGTTTCAACCATTAATCTGCAACCTGTAGCTATTTGCTAACTTGCCTTGACATACCTTCAACTGCAGCAGGTGGTGTTCAGGTGTCTGTCTCTTCCTGTCCTACTACAATTTTTCAGTCCCTTTCCATCAGTGCCACACGTAGTCGTTCGCTGACACATACACACACATACGCATATACACTCTAATCTCAGCCAAACATACGTTTGCCTTTGCCCAGCATGAATAATTCAATTGAGGATCCCACCTCTGAAGCAATTATGTGCTAATCCATTCATCAACGTGCCTGATTGCGTTAGTTAATTGGATGTAGCCACATATGACACAGAACATCCCCCCCCAGCTCATATTCCCCTCCCAGTGCTACACTCCCACGGACATCTCGTCTGACGGATTTGGTTGTTACAGCAATCAATCTTGAATAGCATGTGGCCGTGCTCTCACACACACTTACACGTATTAACTGCCATTACAAGTTTTCTCGTCTCTCATCTGACACTCCTTCTCCTGCCTCACACACACATTACACACACAAGACTGCAGATTTTATTATATACTTTCGATGAATGCATTTCATGTGATAAATGAAATGCATTTCAAATCATTTGCTGTAGATTAATTGATTTTTTTTTTTTTTTATACACTTCAAACATAGAAACTCAGATATTCCCACTTACATCTCGTCATACTGTTCAGACAGATGAAAAGCTTCAGCGACACTCGATCTCTGTCTTTCTTCCTGCAGTGGAGGCAGTTTTCTGTTTGGCGTCTGTGTTAAGTTATGACAGAAAACAACAGCATCAGTTATGACACCATCAGTCTTACTGTATCTCTTCTTCACAGGAGGTGACCTGTCCAGACGCTGAGGGAGTATGCTGTGTGTGCGTGTGTGTGTGTGTGTGTGTATTTGTGTGAATGTGTGTATGCACTACAGAATGAGAGCAGTATGAACTCCATCCCAAGTGAGAGCACCACACTGAAAAATAGGAAGGGTGATACATGGAGGATTCAGGATGGATAGATGGATGAAAGAGTGGACTAGTGCTGAAGAAGTCCCTGTTGATGCACACATTGTTCTGTAGTCCTTAGTCATCATATGACTGCTGATCTTAGAGTTCCTCTCTTTGTTTATTCTTCAGCCTGTACAGCCTTTTTCTACTGTATATTTATAGATTAAAAGACCTATGATACGATCTGAGTAAGACCTATTATACATTTATATATATGTTTCTTTTGTACGTTTAAAGAAAATGTATATGTACCAGATTTCTCCTTTAATTATATTGGATTTTACAATAACTGGTTAGATGTTTACGGTGCATTTCCAGTGGACTGGTCAATAAACATTTTCTTCACATGGAGAATATCTTGGCTCCTTTTTAAGAATCCTTTTTTACAATTTTTCCCCCAAAAAATATCAATGCCTTTTTCCATTTTATATCTTTGAATAATTTTGAAAAGTCAACAGCAAATCTTCCCTTCCAAATTTCCTAATTTCCTAATTTCTTTGCGATTTTTTCCCGTTAAAATAACTTTATTTAAAATATAAAAAACAAGGTAATCAACACGACTTGTACAGATTAGAACAACCCCTTTAACTCTTGTAAGGTTTATTGTTACAGTGCATGTCTTTCATCAGACCACCAACACCGCTGTAGCCTAAAAAAATATTAACTGGCTCCAGATTTATTCATAAATGCTCTCAAACTGTTATTTTTCCCATACAGTGCACCAGCTGTGTTTGTCATGCAATAAGCTTCACATGTAATGTACACATCTGTAAACTACTACACTTTAGCTTTCGAATTAAGAGCTGGAACACCTGGTGAAATATTTATAATCAAAAATTCAAAGATAATACACACATCACATAATAACCCCCTTTCCAAAACACCTTTATTTTAACATGCAAGATAAATATTAGGAGTATAATCACTGTGTTGGTTTCATTTTACAGGAGTTACATAAGTTTGCATCATCCATGTACAGAGGCATCCACAGCTAAGTCTTACTTGTTTTTGTCTTTCGGCCTTAAAACAAGCTTCTTTTCCTTTGGACCCATTTTACAAATTTAAGGCTCAGAGGTTTCAGTGGATCCAGATTTAAGTTATAAATTAAATGGTTCGGTTCAATGTTTAGTGATATTTTCCAAAGAAAATGTCAGCATTGAAAAAAGTCTGCTGGTCTATCTGCCTTCTTCTTTCCTCAATCTTTTTCAGTGCACACACTGAAGCTCACAACAACCTGCTGCTCGCTCAGTAAAAGTGTTGAAATTGAAAACTCAGTATTTGTCAGGTGAGTGATGATTCTGGGTTTCATTTACGGCTGAAATGTTTCTTCATTATAAGAAGATGTAGCTTTTAATGGATGTGTCAAAGTGACGCCCAGAGCTTTTTCACTTCCTTCATTCAGACATTTATTCATTACTGCACAAGGTAAAGTGCATTAAGAACTCCTTTAGCAACTATAGTCAACTTTCCATCTCTCTCTTTGTGTGTATTTGTACTTGTGAACACAAAAAGAGTGAGACAGGCTGGATCTGTTTCATCTGTGACAATAAAGAGTCCTCCTTCCTCTTCCCCTTCTCATCTCCTCCTTCCTCTCCTCCTCCCTCTCTCTTTTCCAGACTAAATAAGGGAGTTGAGAGGGGAAGGCTGACCAGCACGCCTCTCCTGGCTTTCAGCTGCTGTAGTAAATACTGCTGAATGTAATAAGAGCAGGAGCTGATGCATTTTTAATTCATACCAAAATGTCACATTTTTGATGGATAGTTCCTCAGGCCTCTTCCAACTGCAAGGCTGCAATCCATCATGTCTAACCAATCATTAAAACACTGATCGCTGGGAAAATGAATGCATTCATGCTGCTGCGGGTCATTTTGATAAATGCACCCACAGAGTAGCAGTGTTGCTTTAGGCCTGTGCCTGACAGAACTGAAAACAAGAAACACAGCCAAGGCCTATTACATCGCTGAGATGGATATAAAAATCTTGCTCAGATGGATTTAAAGGGAGAGGCTGCTGCGGCATCCAGTGTGGGGAGAACCAAAACCTGCATGTAAACACAGTTTTACACATCAGTCGCTTTAGGAATCAAATAATACATTACCAGGCAAATTTAGTTGCTTTTTCCTGAATAAAACTCCTGCACACAATCTTTTACTGCGACTGTATTTATTCATTCCTGAGAGTTCCATACATATAGGCCATAAATATGTAAATCAGCATATTAACTACATGATTTTAATCATCATGTGACAAGAATTTCATGGTTTCTGCTCCTTAAACTCATCACTCTAACAATGGACTCAGTCAAATGAAATGTTTTGCTAATGTGTAAAGAATTACTTTAATCCCAGCAGTCATCAGCATTAAGAAAAAGAATATGAATTCATTCAAAACATAGCATGTTGGTCTGTCATTCGTGTTCGTTTCCCAGCAAGCCGCAATATCCGACAGCTCGTGAAGGCATCATCTCCAGCATGACGGAAGGGGGGAACCCCGGCGGTGTGACGTAGCAGAGCAGAGTGGTGAATCCCCATCCAACCCCGAAACACAATGAAGCGGCATCACAGCCGCGTGTCAGTGGCTCATTTACATGAAATTCACTGATCCAGGTGCAGCCGGTCACGCGCGTCTCTCCGGGGCAGGTAAATGTTCATTTGTGGGGCGTGGAGACGGTGTTTTTTGCAGTACAGTAGCTCAGTAAAATGGTAGCAGACAGCAGGGTGTGTGTGTGTGTGTGTGTGTGTGTGTGTGTGTGTGTGTGTGTGTGTGTGTGTGTGTGTGTGTGTGTGTGTGTGTGTGTGTGTGTGTGTGTGTGTGTGTGTGTCTCACAAATGAATCCCTCCCATCCAGAGAGACGGGCGTGTTGTAGCCTAACACCTGTTAATAGCAGCCGTTTGGCCGCAGCCTCGTGGAGCAGGTGTGTGATACAACTGTCGTCATACAACGCACGTTCCTCTTTCACCTGACACCACCTGCTCCTTAATGTGTAAACGGCACCCGGACGGATCCGGGGGCTGCCATCTTAGGCCCATTTCCTCCAGCTGCAATAAATAATCAATTTAGTCAACTGAATAATTTCATCTCTGATACTAGGACCGGATTTATAGCAGCCAAGAGGCCCCACTTTGAAAACCTCAGATACAGTTTAAACCTGTGCAGCATCTATTTCTCTCTCCAAAAGAAAAAGTGTGAGCAGCTCCGCTCCTGATGAGCAAAGGGTTAAAAGAGGCGCAGCTAGACGCCGGTGGAGCTGAAGTCATCCGGCAGAGCGCACAGCGAGGGAGAGAGATACAGAGAACACCTCCAAAAACACCGAGCAGGGACGGATCAAGCTGCGGATCTGCGCTCTGCAGTTTTCTTTAATCATCCCTCTTTCTTTTTCTCCACAGTTTGAGCGCGCACACCTTCAGGGGCAGAGGGAGGAGGTGGAATGAGAAACAAATAATTAAAAAAAAAAAACCGCGCAGCTCAGCGCCCCAACTATGGCTCCAGCGACGCTCGTCGGGAAGCTCGCCCAGTCCGCTTCACAGGAGTGGACTGTAGTGCAGGATGAGAGGTCTGCTGCGCTCCAGCGAGTGTGAGACCGGAGAGAAACATCACCTGACCGGGCGGCCCTCCCCTCGGGGGACAGAAACAGACACCCTCACACCTCTCAACCTGGAAACTGGAGGCTGGAAACGGCTCAAACCCGCCGTGCGTACAGTGCGCCTCCTTTCCAGAACTCTCGTCCTCTCACTTTCTCCTGGAGCTCCACCAGCTGCCTCAGTCTCTCTGACCAACTTGGGAAAACTTTGGCCTTCGGATTACTGCCACTGAACCCGTCAGTGCTCGGTCTCCATGCAGAGAGCGCAGTGAGCGTCGTGCGGTGTGATAATATTAAAAGTCCTGCAAAGTCTCTAAAAGTCCAGGGGCCACCGCAGCGAAGATGCCGGTCCGGAGGGGCCATGTGGCTCCGCAGAACACCTTCCTGGACACAATCATCAGGAAATTCGACAGTCAGAGTAAGATCATTATTTTTCTTTCTTTCAGACAGATCGTTTATAACCGTGCAGCCTATTTTTCCGTCATTAATGTTAATAACTGATTCAAAGCGGGTTGAAAATGGCTCCCTGATGATGTAGGCTTTCAGCTGACATTTGTTTTTCCAGAATTACCCTCAATAATGATGCATGGTTACCAGATGTGACATGTCACACCGTGGTGCAGCGATGTTTCACAGTGAGGAGGGGAAATCAGTCATACATCCTCAGAAAAAAAAAACACACATTCAGTTATTTTCATGCATTTTTATACCACAACACGGACGCTTTATATGTATTTAAACCTCTGAAGTCTGTTGATCTGAACCCTGCAGCTGCAACAGACATCTGTCAGTCAGGAATGGTCTTTTAGACCATACCTGTCATTTTTTAAAGGTTACAAAGCAATATAATACAATACTTTTCAAAGTCAGATATTGTTTGTTTCTGCATCTCCTCTCAAGCTTTAATGTCACGCTGAGTGTCTCATGCTGCTGCTGTTTTGACGGATTTTGTCAGGCAAGGCAATCTGCCAAAAAATGACACCCAGGTGCTTTTGGGGTCATGTGATCTATTACATTTGGCTCAGTTAGTGAGGATGTGTAAAATAGTTTTAATACAGAAACCTCACTAAATATATTCCACTGCATATATCTGCTTTTCAAACATAAAACAATTATAGTGCTTTGTTGTGTTTGCCTTGAAAGAAAAAAAATCATTATCCTATAAATTAATCAACTACAAAAACAAACACACTATATATGAGCTGCTAAATTTTTCATGGAGGCCAGGGGCACGAAATTCGAAGCTGTCTATATTTCAAAATACACAGGCTTCATTCGTCCTCCCTCCCTGTAGCGCTCTTACCCTTGATGCAAATCATTCATGTTTTTTCTTCCATCTTTGAACATGTGACCAGACTTCAAACGTGCCTCAGGAGCCACAAAGCACCTCTCCTGCTGAAGATGGAGAGGATGATGATGGAAAAGTGGAAGATTTGTATCATTAACATTTTGTCAGTTCAGGATTTGACATTCAAGCTGATGCAAGAGATGTTAAATAGAGATTTAGATGCAGCTTTTGGGGGAATCTAAATGTCAATGACTCCCATCAGGAGCTGATAAGGGGAAAAAAACACAACTCTCTCCCAAACAGCTGAATTCTTGAGGTTCCCTCTTTGTAAATGCTGAAATGCACACCTTGCCCTCCACCATTTACCATATGCTCTGGGGTTGAGCAGTTCACAGGGCTGCTGTGGAATAGCAAGTGATGTCTTGCTGCATTTGTAATACCCACGAGTCACGGCAGCGGCAGAGCCTCAAACAAGATGTTGTTAAGGGTTGGATCCAAAAAAAACACCGTGTTTAAGACACAAAGGTGCTGAAAAGCGTCTTCACACAAGTGCAGCCAAGTTGAAACACCAAAGTCAGAGTTGGGTAATTGACTTTAATCCTGTGGTGCTTATTTTTTCCATCCTGATGGAGGTGGATAAGTCTGCATGGTGAGCATGGATCGCTGCCAGCTCATATCTGTAGTGTTTCTTTACAGCAGATTTGCATTGACTCAGTTTGTCAGGAAGCTTCTCTGTGTGGTGGATGATAAGAGGAGCACTTCAGCGTTGCAGAGGAACACAAAATACAGCTGAGAGACGGAGAACCTCACTTCAGTGCTTTCCAAATATTTTTCCAGTGATACATGTCTTCAGAATAATTGTCTATTGATTGTTCCAGGCTTTTGGTCAGGCTAAGCAAGCATGCTGATGCTGGTGACAATACGGTGTCTAATGGCTGTGGATAACAAACTAGTCAACATTGAGAAGGGGCATCAGTGGACACCAGCATCTAATTAGACAACCTTATTAATTCTACAGGGGTTGAAGTAAAATACACTGGAAATTTAAACCTGACAAAATCTGTTTTATTTATTTATATATAGCAAATTCTTCTTCTGACTGAAGGATTTGCCCATTTAAGTCTTTCCACTCCTGCCTCTGAATCCACTCTGAACTCAGTGCTCCACAACCACTGAAACATGAGTCCACTCCTCTCAAGTTATCCATAGCTGCTGCATAAACTACAGTTTATGAAAGGTAGAGCACTGTGAAATGTGACAAGTTGATCTTACTTAAAAATATCTAGGAAACCGATTGCATTGAAAAAACGAAGTAAATATGACTATCTATTTCAGTTATGTTGACTTCATATTCATGTGTTAAGTTGACTTAAAATGTAATTGTGTTTACTTCATTTTCTGAAGTTGTTGCAATTAAAAATGGCAACTCAAGTTAACTTGCTCTTAGCAACTTAAATAAAACAAGTTAGTCTGACTTGTGTGAAAAGGTGTGTTTTACTCAGTAGAGTTTAGGAAACTGGTTGTCTTGGATAAATCAAGTAAGCACAACACAGACTGTTAGGTTCACAGGATTATTTTTATGCTTAAGAAAATACTGTTATGAGCAATGAAGGCTGATGTATGAGAAAACAAATGGAAGTATCTAATGAAACAAGTCCATAACTAATGTTTATAAAGTGATTTTATTAAGGAATGCAATTATCTGTCATATTAAAAGGGAGTGCGTCTCCAAGGTTATGATTTATTATGCAACTCACTTCACTCATGGTTTAACATGCTTTTTCCTAAAAGGGACTTAAAGCTACTAGAAACAATGTAGAGTAACTGTCAAGAACAGTAATACCAGTCACCATGCACAGGTAACATCCAGAACACAATCCACTCAATTTATGCCTGCAAACACATTACCCCAGAGCATGCTGGGAAACTCCACCCACTTATTCTGAATATACTACAACATATACATTTTGGCTCTGTTACAATTTAAAATGAAAAAGATAAACTGAGCAAAACAAAGTTTGATCTCTGTCCGAGGGTCAAATGTCAAGAGTCAATTGTTGGTCATGACCGTATCAAATTAGCATTTAATAATTAGATCAGTGAATTTGGTCAGAGCTCTCATCATGCACTTCAGGCTCTCGTGTGAATGGCATGGCAAGTTTTAGCTAGCTGCTTTGGTTACAACTAGCTAACCTTATCATTAGCCTACCAGTTTTAGTTTTAGCTATCACTTTAAAAATGGCCTACTCAGTGAAGTTATATAACTTAACCTAGAGACTTTTCTTACAGTCCACACAGTTCTTCTTTCCTACGGCTCTACTGCGCATGTGCACCGCTGAGCTCCGTGTAAACTCCAGGAACACAGAGTTACATGAGTTGAGTCAACAGCAAAGTGAGAAAAAGGTAAACTACACTAATGTAATTCAAGTCAGCATAGGTATTACCTTACTACAGTGAGCCTGGTGTGGGCTCCCACACAGTCCTGCCCCGCGTATTGATCCACCAGATCCTTAGCTGCTGTTTTGTCGTAATTGAGACAAACAACAATCAAGGGGAGTAGGCCTCTCCTGTTTGTCCTGTTGTAGAGGGTGGAAATGGTTTGAAAATAATGTATCATAATCACAGGCTTCCTGTCGTACTTGAGACAGTGACGGATTGATCTGGGCTTTCATTTGAGTAAGTTCATAAGAGGAAAGAGGCGAATGCGACTTCGCCTGCATCTATTTTAAGTTGTGTGCTCTGAATTTTAAAAAGAAAACTACAACACAAAAAGCTGGCACTCCAGTGGAAAAAAATCTCCTCACACCTATATAAAAGTGTGTGTGCTGTGATGAAAGCTTCAGATCGAAATGTGTCAGCGGTTTTGGCACTCCATTAGTTTGGAATAAAATTCACCAAAATGCCAAAGACATGAGGTGATTGGAGGGAGTACCACATTTATTTTGTGGGAATAAACACACTGCAGGTTTGCAGTCAGGTTCCGTCTTCATGACTTCAGCAGAAACTTAAGGAAAATTATCTTATGTCAAAATTTCAATTAGCGGGCTTTCACACTGAAATGCCAACCCGGCATTAAAACAGGTTCCGCACACAATGAATTATGATCCAATAAAACCTGTTTGAGAAATAAGTCTATGAGTCAGAAAAGCTTATCACACACCACGACACTGCAGACTGGTTTATAACACTGAGACTGTTTCACTGCACTGAAAAGTTATCACAACTGGTTTATCTGTCATCAAGATGCAGCAAGGTAAACATCAGAAAAGACACAGCTCACATTGCAAACTGATCCACCAGGGATATGCTCTTTGTATCTTGGAGACTTGGGTGTTTTATGGTAGTAGCAGCTAATGTAGCTTCAGACCTCTGGCCTCAGGCAGAGATGAGGAGCAGACTGCAGAGTTCTGTTAAATTCATTTCTTTCTACCTCCACCCTGCAAAGTTTGTTCATTTTCAAGCTGGTAGTCGACATGGTGACATTCATTAGACTTCACACAGCTCCCTCCGGAGACAAAGGGCCTTATAAGAACTTTTTTCACGTATGCAGTATTACACTCCAACAGCTGGAGACAGACTTTGATGTGTAAAATAGGAGGAGTTCCCCTTTAAACATAAATGTGGCACCTTTTCATGTCGAAGATGAATTTGTGCTCCATAGAATAAGATTATGAAACATATACATTACTTTTTTATGAGTCACACATCATGCACACAGTGGGATATGATCTCCATGAAGTCTATAAGATCCATGAGGTCACATTAACAGCAACTATAAAGTGCAGGAAATGCATACAAATCAAACAGGCAGCCTGGGTGGTAATGCACAGTAGCTGTTCAGAATTGATCTCTATAACACCAATGTTTATTGGATTATTAGACTGAAACGAACAGGAGGTCAAATCTGTTTTGCATAGAGATTATTGATGTGTCCACTGGAGGAAAATCAATGGGGAGCGTGATCTTTGTTTACTGCATATGGGAATATGATCAGTCAGTGGGAAGGCTTTATGAGATCCACTGCAAACAGAGACTTGTGTAAACATTGTGATTTTAACTTAATATAATCAAATATTCACAGTAATGTGACATATATATATAGACTGTACAGTATATATGTGCAGGCATTTAGAGTGTGAATCCCTCCACATGTTTGTCCCAGCCCTCTGCTTCTTTACAAAATGTCTTCAAATTACAACACGGATCCGATTTTGACCGAACTTCAGGGAATAATCTTTATCCAAAATTACACGTGCAATATGAGATAATCAGATTCTCACAAACTGTGTTTCTCATTTCTCCATGCTGGCATGTTGTGAAATTACACTGAGTGGCCAAAGGCTGTGCTGTTTGTTTGGAGACGTAGCGACTCATTTGCAAGTGGCCTTGACGGAAATGCATTATTCATGGGGAACAATGTGTTTACTGTTGTCTTGTTTTGCGTTTGTTCGGAAGTTTTCTATTTGGACCAAAAAACAAATGTAATTAGATTTCTCCTTTTTGAAACATAAACTAATTAGATGAGCAGATGCAGCATGTACTGGAAGCAGCCCTCCGCCTCTACCTCAGGTGTTACTCCCTGACTTCAGACTCTGCTGACTGTACGCTCCTCTGTGCGTGTAACCCTCTCTGTTTACTGTGATCCTCCATGTTTGATTTCCACGCTGCTCCACACAAATCAGACTGCACAGACAAATTGTGTGCCTCCCCGACAACAACCAACAGCACATTTGACCTTAAATATGAGGTCACAGCAACCTTTTGGTGTCGTGTGTTGTTCTCCGTTGCGGCGCTCCTTAGAGAAGACTTGGTCCAATTACGAGCCTGGAGGCCACTGTCCTCCGGGGAGGATGCTATCATTCTGCGGCTGAAGTGCAAACACTTCATCGCCATGGCAACTGCCCCCCCCCCAACTCTTCCACCCACACACCCACCCACCCTCACAAACACACACACACACACACACACACACACACACACACACACACAGTACGAAGAGGTACACTGTTTCTGGTAACAATAACTCCAGGTAATTTTATGCTCTGCGTCTTGTGGAAATTGTTTTCAATATATTTAATATATGTATTGATTGTTAACCACTATGAACTAATTGCAGCTAATTGATTGAAAACATTGACTGGCTGGTTGTTTGGTTAGAGTGAAGCAGGTGGGAATTGCCTTTTAGACATTTATGAAAATATTGGAGGCGTGGAGGAAAATAAAGTGTTCTTTCATTTCAAAATTTCACATAAACATATTAATTTATTTTGACTGAATTCAACATATAGTATTTTGCTGCTGGAAGTACAGACTAATGCGCCCAATGTGTAATAATCCACGGCTGAAAGGTCAGTATTTCCTCCTGTTTGAGTAAAGTTTACTAAGAACTTTTAGAAAATGACTTTGACTTTATATTCGTCTTCACTGGGATCTTTCGGGATCGGGGCTGATTAATGGGCTTGGGGCTGAGGGAAGGGAAGTCAGAAACAGGCAGACTAACAAATTGTTGGTATTGGTATTTTCATGGGATTTTGTTGACAATGAGAAAAATGTAGAGCAACACGCCCTGTTCTTTAATGTTGTGTATAACAGTGAGCTCCACTTTGTGAAATGAACAGATAGGAAAAACGGTCAATATGCAGAAATGAAAGGGTAGTTGAGATTATCAGGTGTGTACCCAGAATCAAGTCAACTTTATTTACATATCACTAATCGGGAGTTCGTCTATACACCATTTTACTTTAAAGTAAATCTCTCTCTCGCAACAGAGGAGCAGTTTAAACACCAGAGGAAGAAATAAAAGTGGGAAGTAGCGTCCATTTTCAACGGTTCACCTCTTCCTGTCCAGGTTTCACCAAAGTTGAACTGGATGTTGATAAAATCTATATTTTTAAAATATATTTTAAATACATGATTGAGGAAACATCAAGATTAGGGGGGGATCTCTATATCAGGATGGAAAGAGATGTAGAACAGACAGAAGAATAACAATATGGAGACAGAATTACAATTTCTAAGAAGAACCATACAGTAGCAATGCAATGCAAACAAGTTCTGCGAATACAGACGAAGAAAAAACAGAATACACCACCAGTGATGTGAATTTTGCAAAGAAATTTTCAGTGAGACGACTTGAAAAGTTTCAGGAAAAGCGCTTCAATCGTCTTTAGCTTGAGTCAGCCAAGAGGCCTCTTTGCCCACAACAACAGGTCATCCACCTGAGCTTTTTTCGTGCTTCCTCATGCTTTGATGACCTTGGCTGAGAGTTGCATAAGGCGCAGAGCCTTGATGTTCCCAGTGCAGGGAGGAAGAAATGCCTCTGTGCAAAGACACGCAACTCCAGTCGAGTGCAAATGTTGACTTGCATACATGGATTAGGCTGCGAGGAGACATTTGAAGGTTCCATCTGCAGACTTTTTGTGGATTTGTCTGATGTTACTCCTCATGTAGCAGAAAAAATGCAGTATTTGTACATTTCTACAGCTTCATGGTCATCCTCCAGATGTTTAGAAAATCAAGCAGTATCAATATTTTTCCTACACAAAGGCTGCCATAGCTGCTTTACTGTACACGTCCAGAATAAACACAGGACTGAGGGTCTTCTCCGTCGGTTAGCTTTGTTTCTCTGCTCCATCTGTTTCACTCGGAGGGTGTAAACACAGCAACGCTGCCACACTGTTGCTGGAGTCAGGAGTGAGTCAGTGCCTCAAGATTGCACTTTATTGGTGTGAAATCACTCGTCTCTCGCTCACACACTCTCTCCCTCTGTGTCTTCTCCTGTCTTCTTCCCTTTCTGTCGTGCATACACACACACCCACACGTTGCCAAGCGGACACACAAAAGAACACACACACACACACACACGAGCGCACACACTTGTAAACCCTCAGAGCTTGTAAACACTCTTCTGTCTCACCGCCTTCCCTCTGTACCTCGCTTCTTCTCTCTTTCTGCTCTTTGTCTCATTTGACAACCTGTTTTCTCTCTGTCTCCCCCTACCTCACTCCCTCACTCCCTCACTCCCTCACTCGTCTCTCTGGTGCCCAGCAGGTGCCCCCGTGCCCAACTGCCTTCTGATTTCAAATGGGTATGCATCCAAACGGGAAACATGGCACCCGCTGAGGGTGCTGAGAGGGAAGAGGTTGTGTGCTCACTGTGTGTGTTTTTTAGTTCCAGCTATCCATCTACAAGTCAAGTGCAGGGCCTACAAAGATATCCACAGGGAAAAGTTGTGTAATCTGTAGATGTTTGACAGGATAGATCCCCAAAAACCATCCACAGGACACTAGTAATCAGCCCCCTACAAAACACTATATCCAACACTTAAAATGACTTGAGATAAGCCATTAACATTAGAAATGCTAAAGAAAGATTAATGGGCTCAAAACAAGATTATTTGTCCTTCATTTAACTAAGTGTAGCTGAGTTAATATGAAGTCTTAATACGGGAATTCTTCTGCATCTTTACGCCTGAAGATTAGCAGCTTCACCTGGATTACACTTTCCCCCATCCTCATGACAAGTACTGATGTCTGCCATGACATTTGACTGAACACTAACCATCACAATAGAGACCCCACCCTCCTAAAATAAGGCTCGCTCAACCCTTTCAAAGAATTTCATTTTTTTAATACCACTGCAGTGATCTGCCTGAAGTCCAGATGGATTTTAGGTCAAAATACAAGATTTTACTGATGTAAATATACAATTTCAATTGTCAATTCTGCGCTCAACCAATTCATATGTTTTTTTTCAATTCACTGTTTTGCTTTTTGTACATTGTACCTTAGCATGTAAGAAATAAAACTTTGATCTGCTGTTTAGTGGCAGCATCACGTATACCTGAAACATAAAATACAATAATATAATTACATATTATAAAAAAGAAAACACATGAAACATAACACCCACCCCACCCCTGATTCTGAAAAGCAAAGCTCTCTAGTTTCCTCTTAACAGCTGTTTGAAAAAATAGATTCAATGTCTCACTTTTGTCTTTGCCTTTAAATCATGAATTAAGATCATTTTAATCATTCTGAAATTATTTCGAGGACCAGCAGCTCCGAGGATTTCAACTACTGACTACTGAAAAGAAAACGCCCACATAAACCTCGGCAATAATTCAATGTTTTGTCCAATGTTTTGTGTTGTTTGTGTTTGAGATTCCGATTCTGATTATTACAACGGTAAATACAACTGAAGTGGAGCAAAGAGCTTCTCAGCAGTTACAGCTTCTAGTCAAGAACGCTTTGATGAGGATGGATGCCTCAGCTGTTGTGAGGATTGAACTTGTGACCCTGTGGTTACCACACAGTTTTGTGGATCACCAGGCCACAGCGGAGAACGGCGATCTTAGAGGTGTCTGTGCATGTTACAGTAGGAATCAGGAGGCTGTGTATTTGTCTTTGCATGTTTGAATGACAGTTGGAAATGGGTTAAATCATAAGCAGCTGTTTTTTTGTATTTTCAAAATGAAAAGAAATGTATTAATTGACTGATTGAATTCCAAGTGTTTTGAAACATGATTCAAACATGAAGAATTGATTTATTGTGCGATACCTTTGTTGACACCTTAGATAAAGAAGCCATCAACAAGTGAAATAATGGCCATAACTTTGGCCTGGAACTGAATCTAGTCTCTTACAACTGGTGTTTGAAAAGGGCTTGTAGGCATTGAGCTGCAACATATAATATGTATAGAACATATAATATCAGATTAATCTAATGTAACATGGTTGTTAAGGATCAGACCAGGAAAATGTAGTCTAGTGGCCGTGAAGGGAAAATAGACACAAAGACAGAATGCATTGTGATTTCATCATGATCAAGTGCACTGGTCAATGCAGTTGGGTGTTCTCAGTATTCAGTGAAGCCGAGAGCGTGCTACGAGAGAGCTGCACTGAGAAGCCGCCTATGGGCATCAAAAGTCTCTCAAAAACACTTCTGAAAAAAATGTATTTTCAAAGTCAGAGCAGAATGTTTGTGGCTGCACAGCTTCGAATCCCTTTTCTCAGATCATGACACACACATTAGAAGCATCTCTGGGAGAGTTATGTCTCCCTCCACATCATCAGCTTCTAATTGGCTGTGCTTTTATAAAAACGTGTGCCCCAAAGACTGAAGCATCAAACGCACTTCTGCCATGTTTTTTTCTCCTGCCACGATAAAAAGAAGAGACAGGCTTGAATGCATGAATGGCGCGTTGTCAGGTGATGCTCAGGGACTCAATCAGGATGTTTATTCCGTACCTTGATGTAAAACTGGGAAAAAGGGCAGCATCCTCCCTGAGACAAAATCAAAGAAGAATAAAGAAGAAAATGGTACAAAATGAAAATGCAGTAAACTCTCACAGTAAACAATGAGGGATGCTCATAGTGTTGGATTTCAGTAAATGAGATGATAATCTAGATGCTTAAACTGTTTTGTACCTTCAAATGTTCACCTGTCATCTTGTCATCATTAGTCGTTGTAGATTAGAAAAGGCTAAAAAAAAAAAAATATATATATATATATATATATATATATATATATATATATAGTATAGTGTTCCCAGTAACCACAAACCAACAGGACCGGTCAGTGCCAGTGCAGGACGTAGTCTGTTTTTGTGTTGCAAGGTGAAAGGTAAAGTAGATAAAGTCTCCCATCATGCAAAGGGGCTGGATGTAATGAATGGTGGAAATGGGACAAATGTTGCACTCTTTTTCACAGTCTTTCCTCAAAGGCATTTCTGGTGTTACACTCTTACACTCAGGTGACACAAAACAGGATTAAAGTGAGAGATGTTGAAAAGTTCTGATGTCAGAAAGACGTGAGAGGAGAGAGAGTCTTTATTTTTCAGCGCTCTGAAGCCTTAAGGACCCTGAAAACATAATTTCTCAATCATTGTCTTGCTACGATGTTTGACAATTTACTATGAGGTTCAGTTGCACAAATGTGCCGCATCCATTTGAGCACTGATCAGGATTCAGCAACAGTTGGATCGTGGGTTTGATCATAAGGAGCTTAGCTCACTTTTGAAATGTGGAACTCTCTCAAAAAAAAAATATCAGAGGAACTTTTTTTTTCAAACCTTATCTGTTGCAAATTGAGCCATGAATATAGAGATGTATTTAAGATTTCAGCTACTTTAAAGGGTTTGAGGGCGGGGGTCGTTGATGTAGTGTATCTGACTTTTCTATATAAAGCAGATACCTACAGCCGCTGCAGATACATATGAAATAATGCATACAGGGCGTGAGAGAAGAAACAAATAATATTATAGAATTATCATCTTCAAATATGATTGATCTGATCAATAAGAGCTCTAGTTTTTATGGCTCTGTGGTTCAAATGTGTGGGAGTGCCTGTTTCTCACCTCTAATCTCTAGAAATCTAAAGAAGTGAGAATATAAAGCCAAGTGGGGCAGCACGAGTGTTCTGGCAGCTCCCAGTATTTTCCTGTCCTTCTCCTCTCAGCCCTTTGCCTGTACCTCTATTTGTCATGGCTTTATCTCCCGGCAGCTGCCCTTTCACTCTCGCCCTCCCATTCATCAAGTCTCCCTCCTCCAGGTTCCTCTAAAACTTCATCACACCTCTCTCATCCACTCTTCCTTTGTGTCCCTCTCGCTCGTATTCGGACTCCCTCTCTCATTCACCGTGACTCCTGTGCCACCCCGAGAGCGATGGCACAGAAAAGGCCGGCTAACCGATTTAAAGACCCCGGAGTCCCCAGTGTCCCAGGGATTAGACCTCATTTGCATAAATCTGCATAACCTCGTTAAGGCATGGGGAGATGCTGTACACACTGTAGCACTGAGACACTTCAGAGCGAAACAGCCCATTAAGGATTGCAGTGATTATGGGATTATCACTCTTAACGACTGTTGGATGATTGGACCGGTGTGTACTCTCTGAAAAGTGCCACGTCGTATGACTGACTCCCCAGCTGTGTGGAGGGACAGAGTCAAAGCTTTGAGTCAGGTGACCTTCAGATTGCATTTGTGTGGGATTTGTTCCAGACCATGTTTTTATTTCTATTAAAATGATTTCAAGTTGAACCTACAGTAGAGATACCGTGGATGTATTTAACAGTGGATTAGGAATGCAAACATGGTGGCCCATTTGTTCAAATGAAAGCCACTCTGTCAGCATTTACTCAAAGGGTTTCTTCCACTTCCTGCTTCGCTCTAAAATACAATAGTGAATGTCGGGGTCTCGTGTGAGTTGCAGTTTCAAATGCAACCAATGTGCCAAATTTGCCAGATGGCCAGTACCAGTAAATTTTACTCAGGAGTCTTTCTTTTGCAATTGAAAACACAGAGTAAGATCATTGGAAATAAACAAGACCATCAGTGGTGGAATAATGGAGAACTACTGCTTTGTGGCCTGTGCTTTGTGCTTCCCAAGAAACAAACAGAATATTTCTACAGCTGGATAAAGGTCAGAACAATTGAGCAATAGCAAAAAGAAAAAAAAGAGTTTGATTGCAATTTTGATGTAAAACTAAAAACTGTTGACTCGTGACACATGTGCTGACTGGAAACAGCTCCAGGATTCTGAAAGGCTGGTTTGAGCGACGGATCCGACGGGTTTGCAGGATTATCTGTTTATAAAACAGTGAGATTGGATTTTACAATTCTGGAAATTTATAACGGTGACAGTCATTTTATCCTTCATGACAATTGTGATATAAACAATAGAAATAGGACGGTCACATTGCAAAGTTATCTGCTGTCTGCCATTATAGGGCTTTTCAGTAATGTGCATTTTTAATTGGCCAGTGAGGAACCTGGTCAGATGACTTTTTTTGTGTTGCAAGAAAAGCTCAGCTTCTTGCAGTTGTATTCAGCAGAGGAATTTCCACTGTGCTAACGTAGTAGCATGATGCAGTATGAAATGAGTTTGGGGTAGTGTTGTTGTAGCGGGCGGAGCTGAGCTGTCTTTGTCATATATGTTCTGTTGAATCCACGTCTCTCCAGAACACAGTGCTTCGGAAAGTATTCAGACCTCTTCCATTGACTTTTTGCACAGTCTTGTGTCTTAGATTTCATTTTAAATGGATAAAATTGTCATTTTTGTCCAAACTCAATAACCCACAATGACAGAGTGAAAACATGTTTTTGCAAGATTTTTTTGCCAATTTATTAAAAATCATAAACTGAAATCTCTTATTTGTAAAAGTATTCTGACCCTTTGCTGTGCTTTCTGTTTGCTTTAATTATCCTTGAGATGTAGAAAATAAATCTAAATCCTGAGCCCTGTATCCGGTGCAGAAACGCTGTGGCTTGTTGCAGAAATGGGTTTGTTGATTGCCTGTTATGAAATAATAAGACTATTTATTTATTTGTGAATGCCAGCATTTTCTTTATAATCTTGAGATGTGTCTAGAACTTGATTAGAGTTCACCTGTGGCAAATTGCCTGAATATAGTGAAATGAAAGACGTTTGGAACCACCAGGACTCTTCCTTGAGTTGCCCGTCCAGCTAAACCAGGCAAGAAGCAGCTCGGTCAGGCAGGTGACCAAGAACGCAACGCTCTAACAGAACTTCTGTCCTCTGCAGAGATGGGAGAGAAACTGCTGGACGACCATTTCAGCACCTCTCCATCAATCAGGCTTCTATGGTAGAGTGGTCAGACGGATTCCACTTTGAGTAAACGACACACGACAACCCACTTGGAGTTTTGCCAAACAGCATTTAAAGGACTCTGAGAAAATAAGGGGAAAAGATTGTTTGGTCTGAAGACAAAAAAAATTTGGCAGAAGAAAATTGGGCAGAAGTCCAAACACACAGCGAACTCCAGGAAGCGCCCGTCACCTGGATGATACCTTCCCTACGGTGTGCAAAGCTTGTAGAGATTTACCTAAAGAGACCTGAGGCGATAATTGCTGACAGAGGGGCTTCTACAAAGTACTGAATTAAGGGTCTGAATGTTTTTGTAAATGAGAGATTTTAATTTTAGATTTTTAGTAAATTTGCAAAAAATTCTAAAAAACATTTTCTCTTGTCATTATGTATTATTGAGTGTCGACTGACAAGCAAAAACGCGATTTTAACCAAATTTACAACACAATAAAGTGTATAAAAAGGTGAAGGGGTCTGAAGACTTCCTGAAGCCGCTGTATGAGTTGTGTAGCTGCCGTAATATGGGCTGACACAGAAAACAATGTGCCAGCAGGTTTTCTGGTCAGTAAATGTGGAAATGTATTTTTTATACATTCTGTTTAGAAATCGCTCCAAATACAACACTAGGTTTACTAAAATAAATGCTTGGGCTGTCAAAACATGACAGGACCCCCCGTCCTCCTGTCAGCTGTCTCACACTGATGACATCAGCACTTCCCCAGCAGTGAACACTTCTGTCCTGCCAACAGAATGTTCGGCCAGCATCTCTAATGGGATGAAAATATGAGTAAATTTTGGAAAGACATATTGTGCTGTAACAGCACTTTCATTTTGGGGGAACACTGTAATGTTTTTGCCAAGCCCAGCACACCAGATGAGAGATAGATATAATTATTTTTCTGGCACTGCAGGAAAGCTGCGAGTAGGTTTTGACTGAGTGAGTGATCAGACTCGGAGAGGAATGTGTCCCACCTGTGAGCTGACAGCTGGAAGCTGGATTGGTTTACAGCTACAGTACTGTGAGGTACAGTATCACTGACGCATGGCTCATATAGCAATGTACTGTACAAAGTAGGTATTTGTGAAGCTTGTAAAGCATTTTTAACTCCAACAATCTCCCACACCCATTTTCCCCCTTTATAGTAACAAAGAAGTGGGAATTCACTGCCAGGCGATGTGGTAATGTTCAAATTTGAGCCCTTTTCAACACCTCCACCTATAGTTAGAACTTTTATTCTATTTTTTCTGTTATACCAAAGGCTTTACTTTCAAAAGACGACTCATCACTTTCCCTCAGAGGAATTCTATTTTTGGTTCTGCTGGCTGCTAAGAAAATACTAGCATTGAGCTGGAAACTCCCATTTACAATTCATATGACTCAGTGGACTGTGTTAAGATACAGACGTAGTT
Organism: Seriola aureovittata; assembly: GCF_021018895.1. NCBI lineage: Eukaryota > Metazoa > Chordata > Actinopteri > Carangiformes > Carangidae > Seriola > Seriola aureovittata. Next base: position 3,226,287 of record NC_079383.1, on the reverse strand, counting down.
TCAGCTGCAGACTTTTTGGTTCCATTCATACCACAACCGGGGTTCACGTCAGTCCACGTCAGTGTGGCGTTCCACACACGCCCATTTCCCGATCCACGCTTCATTCCAGTTGGTGGCAGTAATGCACCACAACATTGTCTGCCAACCCGCTATAAAAATCAAGAATTAGAAGAAAAGAAGAAGAGGAAGGTTGAAATAAGAAAATATATTGTACAACCCTTTATCAAGAATATGAGAACATGGCCTTGAGTTGAAGGTGTCAATGGCCTTTATTCATAGTCATAATTCCTCTGTAACAATCTATGGGTTGGACCAGTGGTACCAGAAAAAATACAAGTTAGAAATGATTCAAATTATGTTTTACAACATACAATAAAATAGACTATCATGCACTGATATAACAAAAGGATAAAAATGTCAGTGTGAAAGTTCATACTTGAATTAAATACTTCTTTGAAATATTAATTCAAGTCCATTCAGTATTTCTGGAGCTTGCAGCCACATCTCATGTTCTACATCAGGAAATGGAGTTTCTTCATTTGTCTCTACTGCATGTCCAGGGCCAGAAGGTACAAGGAGTGGGTGATGAGGACACTCTGACTTAAGACTCCTCAGTCAACAGGCACTAGCCTCCCAGTGAGAATCCCTTATGTGGCTGGACCGTCAGAATATGTAACGAGTGCTGAGTCATAAGGAGTTAGCAAACCTCAAAAAATCCTGCTCTTCTCATATAATAAAGTTGATTTTAGCTTGTTTTGGAGTTTGAAGATGAATAATCATTTATGTGACCTAATCGTTGTAAACAAGTCAGAGGAGTTTATCCACACCGGTGTACAATGTGTACTGGCTAAAGATGGAAAACATCACATGAACACATGAGTCAGCCAGAGCTGAGGTAAACTGTGGCTTATTGAGACACTGCATCCGTGTCGTGTTCATATCATTTGCTAGTAATTCAGTATCTTTAGTCTGATTGATCTGTGATTACTACAGAACTCTGAGTATAAACTGTATTGATGGTGTTTCTGGACGCTGCTCTAAGAGCCACTGCATATAAATGGTCCCACATTTAGTGTGAATTATTGTCAGTGTCAGTTCTCTGCGTTAGAATTTAGCATGTGTCAAATCTTCAGTTTCCATGGCGATTGCACAGTTAAAAATGGGTAGAGACAAAAAAAAATTTCTCCAGCCTGTCTCTGTATTTGCTTCGTCTACAACAGTAAACCAACCGATCGCATGCTTCTTTCTTTCTTTTTTCTTTGTCTCTCACTTTCATATTGTTTTTCATCCTCCCTTCCTGTTTATTTCTCCATTCATTTCTCTCTCTCCTTTGTCCTCTATCTCGCTCTCTCTCCTTTTATCTCTCTGTCTCTGTCGCTAGCAGGCACAGAGCTGATATGTTGACTTGTGCTTCTAACACATGGGCTTCCCTCCTTATCCGCCTACGCAGTGTACTCAGGGAGATTCCAAGCACATACACACACAGATCCACACAGATCCACACACACACACACACACACACACACACTCACACACACACACAAACTGGCAGACTGCAAAGCCCCAAGGTCTGGTCTTAGTGAATTATTCAGTCTGCGTTGGTGGGTTTATGAGAACGTGTACGTGCGTCTAAGATCTTCTATGTGTGTGAGTGTGTGAATTTGGTTGTGTGCATGTCTCATCAATCTTGTGTGTGTGTGTGTGTGTGTGTTAGTGGGAATATGAAATGGTGTTTTCCTCTTGAGCAGTAGCAGCTTTAATCAGCCTCTCCATCAGCTCGCTCCTTTCAGAAGCTCATTAGAGGGTAATTGCAGGGAGAGAAAAGCAGGGAGTGGTCAGTGATGTCACCAAAACCAAAACCGGACGGGGGATCTTGGGTTGCAGTATCTAAACTATCAGCGCTGCACACTTTGGTGTGTGCGGCTCATGTTTATCACGTTGCAATCCACAGTTCTCAAAGATGACAGAGCACGATGTCGAGCTGCAAGCAAAATATCACTGATAGTGAAATTAACTAGCCCTGAGATGGTCACTATCCCTAACACTAACAGTTATTGTTTGCTTTTTTTCAACTGTTAACACAATCTTACCCTAATCTTAACAAAACTGTAGTTGCAATACATCGAGAATGCTGAAAGAAATGACTCACAAATTGTCTCTTAAAACAACTTTAAAAAATCTATTTATGTGATGAGACTTTTCCACCTGTTTCTGACCTAAATTTGTTTCATTTTTTTAATTTCACTCAATAGTGTCATCCCATTGATTGTGGTGCATTAATCAGCCTCATTCTGTCTTTTCTCTAAACAGCAACACTTGTTTTTTGAAAGACAATGATAGAATAATACTGCATAACAATGAAAGTAAGGTTACTTTTTAAAATATTACGTCATAATTTCATGGTTATGTTATATTTTTGTGTGTATTCATTAGTATAGTTTATGTTTTAAAGTCTTAATTTATTTGATTATTGACCACCATGGGTCTCTTTAATCATAGATTCTGAACTGTTTACACACGTTGTTTTTCCCATTCACTTCACAGTTAGATAAGAGCATGGAGACCTGCAGGTTACTGATACAGGGCCACAAAAGTCAAGCAAACTCAATATCTCTGCCTGTGAAGTGACATTATAAAGCACCTCGGAGAGGAGTCTGCAGCAAGAAAGGAAGAATACGCTTCACTTGGTGTGAATAAAAAGTGAACACAGTTGCCCACTGGTTCCGAATATTTTCCTCTCGCCTGCAATGTAAAAATACAGTACCTGAACCCCTCCCTGCAAGAATTAATACCAGCTTTCCCTCATGTCCAGCTGTGGCCTAAACACTGGGCTGCACAAACCCTGCTGCTTTTCAAACTCTCCTGCTTCTCTCTCCTGATGCTTTATTCATCTGCCTTCCTTTTTACATCAGTACGTGTCTATAAAACTAAACACTCTTGCACTCTTTTATTGTCATGTCTTTAGATTTTTAGACTACCGACATCCTTTATGCTTGTTTTTAATTTTCCTGTTTTAGAGCCTTAACCCTCTCTCACCCTGTGGTTGTCTTTTGGTTGAGTTAAAATGTCATTCAGAATGCACCATGTTTATGTATTTATTTATTATGGTTGCTTTTTATCTCATCTTTATGTGTGTGTGTGTGTGTGAGAGAGAGAGAGCATGAGAGAGAGTGTGAGAGTGAGTGTGTGTGTGTGTGTGTCTGAAGAATGATTACATTAATCCAAACATGCGTCACCCTTTGCTGTAAACTCTCATCCCCTCTAAAGGAAGCAGGCTCTTTAAAAGAATTAAACAACTTGGGGAAGAAACACATCTACTTGTTTCTTTTGGCCATTATCAGTGAGTAAAAAGCATTTATTCAAAGGCTGGAAAATGAAATGTACAACATACGTCATGCACACACATCTCTGCTTTTGTATTACCCGGCGCTCATTGCAGCCAGACAAACCCATCAAGCTTTATGAGCCTCTGAGGGCTGATGCTGCCACTAATTCACGGAGGCAGGCTATCAAGTGCATCCGCAGCACCGATCTCCACTGTTCCCATGAATATCTGAACAGGCCCTTCCACCGGTTTATGTCTCCCACGAGAACCGCCTGTTAAAACCAGGATGGGCATGTCCAATAGATGATATGTCGGTTTTATGAAGGAAATGGGAAGAGGCGGTGATAATTGTGTGTTTAACGCAGGAAGAAATGGGCAGAGACATTTTCAGTCTGGAGCTCTACGTTGATGGATGTTCATTTTCTGTAAGAAGAAATGGATGAACTCAGTTTTGGATTCTTGTGGCATGACTTCGATTGATGGGTGTTTTTTGGGGAGGGAGAGGAACAAATGGGAAAAATGTAAAGTTTGCTGACAGGATTTTGGGTTTGCTGAAGCCCTTTGAGAACTTAACTGTGATTAAAGTTAGAGCAGTTGACTTGACTGATGTCACACAGCTCTGTCAAGTGTGAATGGTTTGGGATATAAGTTTTTGGTTGATTTATTGGGTGTTGTGTAGCAGAGAAACAGGGAAAGTCACGTTTTTTGAGTCATTGGTGCCTTTAAAGGAGCTTTTTGTAAGTTTTGCTGCTGCTACATAGCCAACATCAGCATTAACAGTTGTTCACTTACCAGACTAGAACAGCATCGAACTCACTCTCATTTACTCACCAAGAGCTGTCCCCAGTGGTGGAGGGCAACACTTTTCTTTTTTTTTTTTTTTACTTATATCACCCGAGTTAGCGTGCTAACCAGCTAACCCGGCCTGGTCGGACTCTCTCGTCTTTTTCCGATACCGAGTCACTGTAGGGTCCAGTCTGTCCTGAAGAAGTTGTGCTGTTCAGAGTTACTAAAGACTAAATAAACAGTTGGTAGGCTAATGATAACAATGTATATTTAGCAACTGCAAAACTTACAAATATCTCTGGATGGCAATCACAAGAAATATATTTTACCATTACATTTAGGGGGCTTGTTTAAAATGTACACCATGGCAAGTAAAAAAGTATGTGCTAGATTTAGAAAGCAGACTCCAAAAAATTAGTATGGAGTGGAAGAGGTTAAACAGATCGTAAGGGCGTATCTATGATCAACAAGTCCTACATAAATAATGGCAACATACTGTGGCTTATCTGTTATCATGATGATCATTTCTTTCTCATGCCTAGGTAAGGTTTTGTCGGCTTGAAGTGACTAAAACTCCTTTGTGAGGGTTAGAGAAAGTCTATGAAAGTCAGATGCTTTGCTGACCTCAGCTATCCACCCTAAGGAGGATGGTTTCTGTCTTTCTACATATGAAATGTCACTTTTACATATTTATGTTTTTATTCAGCCTTTATGAGCATATTTGTTCATATTTTAGTGATGCATGCAAACAGACTGGGTGTTGTATATAAAAGTAAGCCAGTCTCTGATCCTTACTTGCTGGGTGACTGTATTTTGTCAGTTCTCCTTGACTTCTCTCTTGATTAACAGACTTTTATTTATCAGTCCGTGAGGTACATGCCGTATCTTTGTATTTTTAACACAGGGTCAGACTGTGTTGCGTCTTGCTGTTTTCCCTCTCCGAGTTTGTGTTTGAGGCATCATCATATGTTCCCGCAGAAATTCTGTTATGTGTGCATGCTGCTGAGAAAACAACACCCACAGCCATACAACGAACTCACACACAAAAATGCACTCAATCAATACAGTAATAACCCTCATATCCAAGTTATGGCTCGACACTTGATACAGAAATAAATCTTTTCAACATCCGTAAATCATTTAGCTGCAGCCGCCAAACTCATTCCAACATAATAACGAATGCAGCAGTGGAACAATTCCTCCAAAACAATGTAGTGCTCAAAGAGTTCGGTGCAGATACAGGGGTCTTAAATATCATGGGCCAATAGGTGATTTTGAAAAGGAATGAAGTGTGCAGAAATGTCTGGATACTGCAGAACAGCCTCTTCCCAGTGGGTATAAAAATGACTTATAAACCACTGGTTCAGAGGGGGAATTGCTGCACATCACCTCAGTCAACTGCTTCTGAAACAGAATTTACAGGGAATAATGAATGTCCACCCTCCTCCTTGTAAAAGGATAATTCCTGTTCAGGGGCTGTTTCATAATGAAGTCTGATGAAAAACACTTAGCAAGAAGTATTACTTCAGTGTGTGGACTTTGTTTTAATTTAATTCATTCATTCATCAAGGGCCAATGTGTGATGCATTACCTGCTCCCAAAATCTTGGCAATGGGTTGTTGGAGACCCAGATTATTCAGATATACAGTAGTTCAGTTAGCATATATTAAGTATGTCACACTTCCTTTGTCACTGAAATGATTAACTGTATGAGCAGGTTTTGGTCTGAATGTGGGATCAATGCTCAGGTCTGCTGAGTTAACGAAGGTGGAGGAGGGAGGTTGGGGAGTTTGTTTCTTGGGAGAGTTAAGTATCAGTGGACAGCGCTTAAGGCATCTTGTTAAGGCAGTTCTTGAACTTGCAGTTTAGGCTTTGCTTCAGCCATGGCTAGCCTTCATCAGCTTGGTGGAATATTGATGATTGACAGTAAATGATGGGACAGACATTGCAGTTCAGTTCATGGTCTCTGCCTAACATCCATGAAAAGGGCATCCCTTTGTCTCTAAACAGGTTGTTGTTGCCCTCACTGACACCATGACGCGAGTGTGGGTATGGTTGAACAGAAAACCAATGCAACTGTTAAATGTGCCACAGCTGTGTATAAAATCACTCACTATTTCCTATATAGTGCACTACATTTACCCACAATCAGTGGCAGTCCCACTCTGATGGGCTCTATAGGCAAAGAGGGCCATCGAAGAACACCCTTCCCCATCCCAACCATCATGATGATGATTTTCAAGTGTCAGAAATCTCAATTTATCGTTCATAATAGAGTAAATTATTGAGTATGTCTGACATAGGGAATAGGGAATGAATGAATAAGAGAGTACTTTCAGTCACAGCCTTGCTATGTGGCATGGAGAATCAATAGTCTGCAGGTTTTAATGTCCATCCTGTCACCTTAGCAGGTGATTTCACTGATGAATTCTTTCCCTCTCCTTGAAAGAGTCTTAGAATGACACCCTGGCACGGCCCTGCATGGCTCATGGTTGGCCACCTCTCACCACTGTGTCTGCTGGTTGTGAAAGTAAATTTAGCACCTTAGCAGCGTTGTTAAGGATTTATTGTATTTCATGATTTCATGAACATATTTGAACAGGTTTTGACAGATGGTAGAGACTGGATTGTTGGTGAATTAATCTGCCTCATCAATCCTATTTATTCCTACTGGTCCTATAGATTTATGATGGCACAGAATGCTGTATTGCATAGAACATATTCAATCATTATTCAATTTGACTCTGATGTGGGCCTCTATAAGAGATCTCACCCTGATGTATTGAATGTGTATTGCATATATTATATTTTCATCCAGCACCTACATAGTTGTCCAGTCTAGATTTATAAAATGAATGTACACACCACAGAACAATCGTCAGGAACCGCCAGGAATCAATCTTAACAATCTTAACATTGGAAGCACATTGAATCAATACAGAATCAATAACTGAACATTCTTTCACCACCATTTTAAATCCTTTTTCCCAGAAGCTGGCCTTGTGTTTTAGGTACATCGTGATCAAAGTCTGAAGTTTCACACACTAAGCAAGAAGCAACTAAATCTCTCAGAGTTCGCTGCAGCAGTAAGGTGCTCTTCCCCTTCTCCAGCTGTAGTCCTTGGGGAAGATTTATCACCAGCAGCCTTTGTGAAGATCTCCTCACAAGGAATAGAAATTACCAAAAGTGTCAGGCTGTATTTTTGAGACCCAGGTTGCATTGAGGACCTGCTTGGTTTGTTCACTGCAACAATAATCTTGTTGCTGAATTATTTATGTCACCTAAAGAATTTGGGATTCCGTCATTTATCCAAGACTCCAACAAAAACTTTTCTGATGAACAACTCTTATATACAATACTTGTACTGAAAAATAGTTTCCTTCATCTTAGGGAGTTTGCTCTCCTTATAATGGACACATCTTGGGTGAAATGTGGCCTGTGACAAAGTAGCTAACTTTGCTTTTTTAAACATCTTAAACTGCAAACTTTGAAATGAATAGTATTAATTCTTTATGCCTTTGTATGGTTTCATTACTTTGGTTATTATTTTTTTCCAGTTTCACCTTTAGATTTTACGCTTACAGCGTCCTTTTGTAGAATTTTGTTAAAGCTGCGATTTACAGTGGATCTATTTTTCTGTGAATGTGTTGATCTGGCTGGCAAGCTGCTTCATACATTTGCCCTCATGGCTAAATAGTTAAAAAGTTGTTTTTAATTGAACTGAACTGAATTCACAGCCACAGAGTGAAATGTGGAAAACAGCAACAGTCTGTTTATTTGATGCCACCTAATTGCTGAGACATGTGTTCAGATTCTTCCATCCCTGGACAGATCACCGCTCCTCTATCCCTGCTTCACCTTATCCTTTTCTCTAAATCTCTCCCCTTTCATTATCCTGCATCTGTTTTCCTTAATTCCCATCCACTATCCACCCCTTCCTCTATTTATCTCCTGTTTTTCTGTAATCCGTCCTTTCCACAATCCTTCTAACTATTTCCATCAATTTATTCATCCTCATCCTGCCTTCCAGCTGTCTTTTCCTTCATCCACCCTTTTCTGTCACAAACCTTTCCTCTTTCCCTCTAACCATCCGCATGACTATTTATGAGTGAAATATTCCTCACAGTGGGGCGCAGTAATGAAAGTAACAGGAGCTCTTCAGAAGCTTAAAACTCTTTAGTGGATGCCATCTATTAGCCTGACAGATACCCTAATGTAGCACAAGCACAGTCACATGTGCACACAGGCCATATGCACATTCACACATATATGTTGTTTAGTATTCCCATAAGAAACACAGACTTGCACTTTATTCAAGAGTCATTGAAAGTAAAGAGGCAGAGTACAGGGTAATGAAGTATGTCCAAGTATGTTTTCGTGTGTGTGTGTGTGTGTGTGTGTGTGTGTGTGTGTGTGTGTGTGTGTGTGTGTTCAGGCATAACAGCAGCTCTCTGAGTACATTAAGATCATTCTTTGACATTGAGCAGAGGCCATGGAACTAAATGGCTCCTTCTTCAGTAAGTGGTTTAGATAGAGACACAGATCAGAGCTTTGTGGGAGTCAGAGCTACCAAGGTTGCTGCTGCGGTTTACACTTTTGACCACAATTATAAACACACACATCCAAAGCTATGGGCACACACACACACACACACACACACACACACACACACACACACACACACACACACACACACACACACACACACACACACGCACGCACGCACGCACGCACGCACGCACACTTTTGAGTTGGAATTAAGATGAACAGAGAGAAGAAAAGGAACAGATTACACACTTCTAGCCATAATATTATAGTATTTCCAGTTGTAACAGACCATTGCCAGTAAAATGGCTTCATTACTCTACAGTGAGTACAAATGTGAATTACCTATTTGGTGTGGTATACTAAAGAATGTATTGTTTTTAATTTTCTTTTAATAGAGATTTATTTTTGTACTACTTCAATTTTATTTTGAAAGTGGGCCTCTTATTTTGAAAGCGACATATCAGCACGAGGCCCAGAATAAGTGAAACGTTCAAGAAACTGTCGTTGGACAGGTGAACTATATCTTCCAAAAGGTGAAATTTATTTCTTTTTTTATTGTTTAGCTCAGGGTTCCCACGAGGTTTCAGTTTTACAATGCAATTGAGAGTGAGTAACTTCACGGTGCCTGTGCAGTTTTATTAGTCGACATGTTAGCAAGACTGCTGTATTAGTGCGCAGGTGATTTCCGTTGTTTTTAATTAGTACTACAGGAAACGTCGAGAAATGTTGTGATTGTATTCGCATGGTATGCATTTCCTCCCAAAACATGAAGTCTATTCTCATAATATTTAGTGTTTGCTGGTAAAACGATTTCATTCACATCATTTTGTGACTTTGTTCTTGGAAGAAATGTCGACCTGTTGCACAGCAGACATTCAGACTTGTTACAGCAGGAGAAGCACAGGTGTTACTAATGATGGCTCTGTCCCATTAAGATGTCCCAGTCAGCCATTAAAGGAGCCAGCATGCAGACCCTGGACCTGCTGAAACGAACTGGAATGCTTCCATTGATACTGTTATTGATTATGTAATGATTACACCTTTGCGGTCTGTCCTTGTAATATTTATTTGTGTTTGAATGTTTTTCTCTAAATCACAGAATCACTGTTAGAACAATACAACCTTAATCTTAAAATATAATAAATTCCATCTTGAAATCTTTCTCATAACAGTGGTTCTAATATTGCTTGGATAAAGCTGAATTACATATACGTTGAAGATTCACACAGACTACATGTTTTACTTTTATGTGGATTGATGTTAACTATTCCACTGTCATTCATTTAAATACTCTGATGGTCATCTGCATCAAGTTTAAACAGTTGTGTTGTATATGATTGTGGAGATTGTGTGTTTTATTCTGTTTAAAGTTTTTGCTAACCATCCATTCAAAGCTAACGCATCAGTAGGGTAAACTATGAAATTCAAATAGGTAACAATGATGTAGGCATATGTATGGTGTCTTGCATATTCAGAGCAGGTATATGTGGTACATGGACTAAAGGGCATTTATAGTGCAAGCGGGAAAACAAAAGATGTTAGTTAGATGCAGCCTACACACCAAACCTCATACATACATTTACACAAATTACACTTTTGACTTAACAAATTATTCCACATGCATTAATTGTCCTTCTGTAACCCACACTTCAGTGCCATTGATTGGATGTTACTTTTGCTATCCAGGACAAACCTGACTAAGAATAAACTTCTCTCACTCCACCCACAGGTCGTAAGTTTGTCATCGCCAATGCAAGAGTGGAGAACTGTGCCATCATCTTCTGCAACGATGGCTTCTGCCACATGTGTGGCTACTCGCGCGCTGAGATCATGCAGCAGCCATGCACGTGTAACTTCCTGTACGGACCTGACACTAAGCGACTGGCTATTGCCCAGATGGCGCAGGCCCTGCTGGGATCGGAGGAGAGGAAAGTGGAGATCAACCTTTACCGCAAAGATGGTAGGACAAAAAAAACTTTTAGTGATTTGGGTGGTGGTTGTGTGAATGTAGGAGACGGTGTGTAGACCTGTTTTTAGCCTGTTCGCATAAACAGGAGATGAATATGGAGCTGATGGTGTGTAAAGACAGAACAGTGTCTGTGCTTGTTTGGGAAGGAAAGTGTGTGTTATTTACATAAAAATGAGAGCCGACAGTCAGAAAAATGGACTGTACCAAAACGGAGGTGTGTGTGTGTATGTGTGTGTGTGTGTGTGTGTGTGTGTGTGTGTGTGTGTGTGTGTGTGTGTGTGTGTGTGTGTGTGTGTGTGTTTGTGTGTGTGTGTGTGTGTGTGTGTGTGTGTGTGTGTGTGCGTGCGTGCATGCGTTTTGTGTTTGGAGAAGGACGTGGTTGTTGGATTCTGTATGAAAGATAACAAGCTCGGGAGAGCATATGCCATTTGAGTTGCTATTGGAATGGTAAAAGTACTATTGAAGGTACTGGAGTGTGAATGCGCTTGAGTGTGCTTGTATGTGAAATGTTGAGGTGTTTGAATGGGTTTTGTCACTTGTTTCTCAGCTGGAGTCAGTATCTGTTTATGTGGTGTGTACAGAACATTTGGCACTCACCAGCTAATGTTTATGTGTGAGCTGTTATGTGTGAGTGATCTTACTACTGTTTACTGATAAGTCCATTTAGCATCTTATGTCTCTTTTGCAACCTGTTAGTGCCAGGATTCTTGATGAGAATGAAAGTGCAGAAAATGCAGTATGGTGCTTCTGGTCTGTTTCCACATTGTGTTTAAATAAAGCTAATGTGTAGCTGTTGTTAGATTACACTTGATTCCTCATAAAACTAATTGAATCAAATTCTGCACATTCATATAAAAGTCACATTGAAGTTAAAACATTATCATGAAATAGCAACATTTTGAACAGACTTGAGTAACATTTCCAGTAATATAGAGGAAAGTACATGGGGGAAACCCTTGTCGATTTCTCGCCAGTGGCAAGAGTGTATTTATGACCAGACACATGCCAACTGGACCAGCACCAGGTAACAGTATGCTGGTCTCTGCAACGATAGACAGCTTCCATGGCGATAAAGAGCTGCCATGGTAATAAAGTCAGTAACTCCCTGGGCTATGGCCAAAGCATCTGCTGGACATTTTCCACCTGTAGACAGACACCAGAACAGCAGGAGGAGGGAACAGGGGGGAGAGAGAGAGAGGGAGAGACAGATGGAGGAAAAGGTAGGAGGAGGAAAGGGTTGAAACAAACTGAGGGGAGGAAAACAAGCGGGCAAGATGACTAAGAGGCAGGAGAACAGCACAGCTCTGAAAAGTGAAGAAAAACCAGTGGGTGAGACATGGGAGAAATAAAGTGAGAGAATGAGAGAGAGAGAGAGAGAGAGAGAGAGAGAGAGAAAGAGAGAAAGAGGAACACAGCAACTGTCAGAAAGTGAGTTTCTCACATAGCCTGAAAGTGTTGCTGGTGGTGAGAGAAGAGAGCGAGCAAGACGGTAAAAGAGAGAGGGAGAAACGGAGATGGCGCCAGCTGTCTCCTCTCTCCGATACTTCTGAGGAGCGCTTTGCCAATTCAGCCCTCTACTCTGCAGCTTTCACTTTCCACTGTTTATACTGGAGATGTGGACACACACATACACACACACCAGCACTCTGCTATAAAAAAGTACCTTGTAAAAAACTAGGACCCTGTATATAGAATTACAGAGGTGTTGTCATTTCCGTCCCAAAGGCTACGTCCGCCATGCTAACAACACATAGTTAAAGGCTTTGGAAGCAACAATATTTAAAGCCTGCAAGCCTCTTGTGCCAGTGTGGGCTGCTAGCTGTAAAGCGCTTGTTGGCATACGGAGTGCACTAACTTGATTGCGCCCTGCCATTCTGCACAAATGATGAGAAATGATCATATTAACAAAAATGTTGTACCATTGTAGTTTTAGTAGCAAAGTGACTCATGTAATGACCATTCTTCAAAGCAATGACTAATGTGAGTTCAGGGAGGGGCAGATGAGCCTGGCACAGCGAAGAAACACACATCGCCGAACAATATAACACACATTCAACATCTGGATTTAATATGGAAAAGTGTAGAGAGGGTTGATTATATTTGTCAGACTGATCATGCTTAATGTTTCCATCAATGTATATCTATACAAATTTACATATCATGTTCAGACTGGAGCAGGTGGGGGGGCAAGTTCTTTGCTCAACAGCACCCCAAAGGCAACAAACCTTTTCATTAGCTTTGTACTATCACATTTTCCCTGCAGTTTCCCATAACAAAGACATAAGTTTGATTCCCTTGTAGACAAGGTAATGGCGTCATTCCTGATGATTGTCAGCTTTGAGCATCTGCTCTCTTGGCCCAAACAGTAGTAGAGGATTAGAATTCCCAGCTGCTCCATTGACCGTACTGTTAAAACTGTGAATATAATGCAGGGCTTCACTGGAAAAAAAGTGTGCACAGACAACCTACTCTTGAATAATAAAGGTTAAGAAAATAAGGAATGATTTTTATTTATTTCATTTTTGATTGAAATAAAGTCAGAGGGACACAGTGATATATTTATTTTAGTGAATGTTTGTTTTCAGATGGGTTTCTGTACAGGGAAAAATACATTCTGCTATTAGTCTAATTGGATTTATTTTATGCAGGTAGAAAATACCACATGCTGAGGTTGATGTTTTTGGATAGAATCAACAACATGAAGGAAGTGATGTCCCCTCTGCCAAGTCTGTTGATTGATTATATCATCAGGGCACCTACAGAGTGTTATCATTTCTGATAAAATGACCATGTAACTTAACTGAATAGTTGGCTGTGTTCAAATCATCATTCAATTATTAAAGGCTGATTACAGTCAGTTTCAACCCGTTATTAGGTTTCATACAGAAAATAACTATAATGGAGCTTAAAGCACAGATATTGTTATGTTTACCTGCAGTTTAATGTACATTTCCTGCTTGCCTGGTTAAAATGATCTAAAACTATGTTTGATGCTGCACAATACTAAGACACTTGCCAGCCAATCAGAGGCAAGTATTTTCTGTTGCCATGGTTTACAGTTTTTAGCTGAAACTATAAAACTGACGGAGATTGTGCTCACAACGTCGAGACATCAGCTAAACTTAGTCAAGTGATGAGTGTGTGCTACAGCAACTAGGAGAGTGATTTGGTTTTAGTGGAGGCTTGCGTCCTCTCAGTGCCTCATGCTCTGACAAATGGAAAACAAAACCCTACAATAGTGTGTCTTCTACATACTGACAATTGGTAAGTCTCTATAAGCAAGCAGGAAGGAAGTCGTGAGTGCTGAGAGGATTTAAGACCTGTTATCCTCTGTGGCGATGTGATGGAGCTCAGCTCACAGTTCCTAAAAGCACATAAATACACTGCACCCTACAGACTAGACATAACCCTCTCTCTGACGGAGGACTTGTTTGTCTCGTTGCCATGGAGTTAGAGAGGTCCTCATCATGCTGTCACAGTAACCAACGGACAATCTTTTGATTGGATGGAAAAATGTCCGTTTGGCACTCCTCTTAATGGTTTGTACTGTAGTACAACTATGGATATACTGTAACTTGTGACTAAAAGTAAATGATTTGGGGCTTTTATTCATCATGATTATATTGACTGAAATGATACGTTATAGACGGAAAACTTTTCTGTCTTTGCGCTGGCCCAAAGCTTTTTGTCACTAGTAAAATCCTCATTGATTTGTACTCAATTAAATATAATGAAAGAATGAAAAATTATGCCCAGGAAGAGTGTTTGTTAGTTTTCTATGTGTGTGTCAGTGGGCGTGACTCTGGCGGCTCTCTGTCATAGTCACACACACAAACACACAAACACAGGGTCTTAGGTAACCCCAGCGGGCCACCTTCAAGCCATCAGAGAGCCACTGATCGAACGCCGTGGACACACCTCATCCATAATGCACACAGCCAGGAAACATTATGCCACCTCCTCTTGTCCCCTTTGCCTCCTTCCTCTCCCCTCTCCTTCCTCCCTCGTCTTGCAAAGGCTAAGAGGAAAAAGAAAGAATAGCCTTTCCTTTGATCTCGAAAAGCAGCCTTAGCAATGAGTGTGCAGATGTGTGTGTGTGTGTGTGTTTTACTTGTGTAGTCATGACCCACACATACATGCAGACAGAGAACATCCACACATGCATGAACACATTGCACATACACAATATGTGCACACAGAGGCTTCACCTGAGCCCATTTATCTAGTGCCAAGCTTAGGCATGAGCCTTCACGATGATAGATCTCCCTTCTCGCTCTCACGCTCAATTGTCCGACTCAGATTGCTCACCAGCTTAATCAATCATGCTCTCCAGGTAAACCGCGATACGAAAGTGCACACATGCACTCACCATGTAGAGGTTTTTGCTATAGAATGGGTTACTGCCCCAGTTGGGTGTCACCTGTAAGGCTTTCAATCCTCTTGCCTGCACAACTATGCAGTTTTATGGTGACCTTAGGTTCACAGGGAAAAATGGTCGTGACTAGGGAGGGGTTAAAAGAGAGCACAGGTGTCTGTTCTGTTGGCAAGACAGAAGAAAATAGTAGATTAGGAAGGAAGTGAATAAAACAGCAATCTGGTTTAACAGATTTTTCCTCTTTCTTACACTTGCACTTACACCGTTCTGTCTATCTCTGAATTGTAGTCATTTTCTCTGAAACTCGCTCTCTCCTCTTGTTTCTTATCTTTCTCTTCTCACTCTGTCTGATTGTGAATCACTGTTTGGCTCCCTCTCTTATGCTCGCTTCCCTTTTTCCCTCTCGGCTGTAGTTGCTTAACCTCACTATCTGCAGCTTCCCCTCCCTCCTGTTTCACTGACACCCAGTGTCTTTAACTTTCTCACAAGAGAGAACATTGCTCGCCATCAGCCTATACTAATATGACAGATTGTTCTCTAATGCAGGTTGTCTGCTTCAAGGGGCCATGAAGACAGCCATCATGAGCTAGATCAATTCAAGAATGTCACTCTACTTCACAAGATGGTGGCCTGGCAGTTTCTTTCTATACAGCAGAGTTAAGACAGGTGACAGAAATCCTTTAAATACAAAAGATTCCATGTGTTTTCTCTTCAGGGTAATGTACGCTTGTCAAACTGCCCCTGAAGTCCACAGAGAGTACAGCACAGAGCAGTCTGAAAGACGGGTATGAATACTAAGGCTGGGCATTGCCACTGGTTTCCTGAATCGATTCAGATTCACAAGGTTTCACTTCAATATCGATTCAGATATTTCAGTTGCAATACCAATTTTGCTTGAACATGAATGAGATTCTCAGAGAACTAATTGTGTAAATTGTACCTCTAACTCAAGAAATAGTAGGTAGGTAAATAATGTGCGTTGCTAACATACCCTGGTGCAGCCGCTACAGTGCGTACCAACAGGTACACGTCTTCTTCGATCGGCTTCTTATGTTTTTGTCTCTCACGTGACCAGATGTCGTAGTACGAGAAGGCTGGTCATGCAACACTAACGGGGTTAGAGCTTCACACACTGAGACTGTTAAAGGCATATATTAAAAGATTGATCTCAGGATTTTATGAATCAATACTGGATTATTCAAATGAAGATTTTTCTTTTTTTCTAATCAATACTGAAACTCAGACATAATTAATGCGTGTAACGATAGCAGCATTTATTACAGACCAAAGATGGTCTATTCATTTATTTGTGGCAGTGTAATTTCTTCATACGTTTCTTTATATTCATTTAGTAGAATTTTTCTTTTTTTGCTAAATACAATTTTTTTTCTTCTCAAACTAAAATATCTTTTACTTCTGCTTTGATTTGCTAATACACAGTGTCTGTCACTTGATGTCACTTTATTGCAGGATTCTTTGGTTTTCTTCTCTCACTAAGACTTTATGGTTTGAAATAACTGTTTTGAAATTCCTTCTACCTTCAATATTGAGTGTTTAGACACTGAGGCAAACATAGTCAGACTCATCTCTGCTTAGTAAAATACACCCTGACAAAACAGAACATAAGGTATTTCAAAAGAATACTCACATGCAGTGACTACTAAACTGTTTAAAACTGACCTCATTGAACACATCACTGCATACAATGCACATGTACATGTCTGCGTGCTTTTGCTTTGCTGTTCATTGTTTACTGTCACTCCACACAAGTGTCAGGGAGTGTGTTGAAAAGGAGAAGTGGCTTTCACAAGGCAAAACAATCAGCTGTGATGTTCTGAAACATGATGCTGGTGTGCAGAGAATTAAAATTTGATCAGTATTAAGGCGTTTGGCAGACAGACGTCAGAGGAAATGTCAGACAGATGGAGCCACATTAAAGATGAGTTAAAGCTAACTGTCCACTGGTCAGGACATCATGCTTGATCCCATACACATCAATGAGTAGTCATGCCTCTTCAGTCCAGGGAGCCAGGTGCACTGTACACCCCCCTTCTCATTCCCCATGGTTATCTGCCATCTGTTATAGAAGCTTAGTTGTGATGATCAACTCAGGACGAGAATTTCAACTTCATTTGAAGGAGATAAAGGTTAGATCACAGTGACATTTGTCTCAATCTTTGCTTATCCTGGAACCCCAGAAGCTATCAATGCTACCTTATTTAAGCAAGGATTGGTTCAAAGTTAATAATAATGATAATAATAATGATGCATAAAATGGTACCAGTCTATCCATTAACATATGATGATATAACTATAAGGTACAGAGACGGAGGCAGGTGTGTCACAAGGGCTCATTCTTTATCTTAACTGGATCAAGATCAGCTGTTCCCGTCTTTTGGGTAGTACTCAGGCTTTTGTGTGTGTGTGCATCTGTGCTGGGCTGTATGAATGGCACAATACTTCATGCATTGGGACAGGACATTGGCTCTGAACATTCAAAGTCTCTTATGCAGAATACTTGATATATAGGATTTTGTGAATGACATGAAGACTGTTGGCTTTGTTCACAGGTCTTACTCTTACCACTCTCAAGAGGATCCATGACTAAATGCAAGTTGTTTGAAGGTCTCGTCATAAAACGTCCCTTCGTGGCCGTTACAGACCAACTGGTTACAAGCAAAGCATTAAAACACAAACTTTGAAACCCTGAGGGAAAGTCTGTGAAATCACCGCCCCAGTTGCAGACATAAGTATTAGTTTGCATGACTGCTAACAACCCCAAGACTGTATTAAGTGTGTTGTGGCTCTTGAGAACTATCAGCTATCTATCTGACAATGTGAGTGTCCTTACTGTATTGTGCTGTGATAACGAATTGAGCCCTCAGGAGCAGGCTGCACTGTGCACTGTCTAGGGGGACTCTTGATTGCCTAGCAGCGGTAGCTAAGCAAAGCACTTAGAGACCTGCAGTCTCTAAGGGGAGGTGAGCACTCTATGCTGATGATTGCCATAGATGATCCCACCTGCAGCTAAGAGCAAATTACACGCAGACAAAAACCCTACTAATGCTATCAGCTGTCACCCACATAACAAGAAGTTGCATCATGTTTTTGAACTGAAGGGAGAGGCATCCATTTTCAAAACAGAGATGGAAAGCTTTTTGTTTTGTGTCAGCACAAACGAACAAGATAATGACATGACTTTGCACTTAGGTACGTGGTGTAACAGGACAGAGCACAAATAGGAAGCTGGATTCAGACCAACATATGTACCTTGACACACTCTGTGTCAAACCTTCACTACAAATTCACTGGAACGTATGTGGTCCGTCACTCCATGTCTCTTTCAGTGTGACTCTGCATCTGTGTACTCTGCTCACAGTGTGGGTGTTTGTGTCTGTCAGAGTTTTCATTTCCCTCCTTTTTTATTTTTTATTTTTTTGATGACACCCAAATTATGAATCATGACATGTCTGAGTGTAATAGTGCTGCGTTGTGTGTCCGCCTCATTAGTCACCCAATGTGCTGTATCAGGCTGCTCTGAATGCTCTCACACACACACACACACACACACACACACACACACACACTCACACACTCTTACACACAGTGAGGGGCCCAAGATTCGGCAAAACCATTGCACCATCAAAATCAATGTGGGCATCTACAATAAAACATGCTCTTGGTAATATGAAGTAGTGGTGTGTGTGTGTGTGTGTGTGTGTGTGTGTGTGTGTGTGTGTGTGTGTGTGTGTGTGTGTGTGTGTGTGTGTGTGTGTGTGTGTGTGTGTGTGTGTGTGTGTGTGTGTGTGTGTGTGTGTGTGTCTGTGTGTCTGTGTGTCTGTGTGTCTGTGTGTCTGTGTGTGTGTTCTTCTGGGAATGACATAATAGATAATATCTGTGCTACACAGCAGCAGCCCTTCACCCTATTAAGCTGAGTCTGTGGAACCAAATTAAATTAAATTTAAGCAGCCATTTTACTCTTGCCCTGTGAATGATCTCATTTGAATATTCTGGTAATCCTGTAATGACGGGAATCAGCAGTTACAAGTCTCTCACTTAATTTGGAGTCCCAGTTTTTACAAGTTCAGCAATGTTCTGGTCAGGATACGCACTGCGACTGCTTAGGCCTTTCCCCAAACCCTTTAATGATATGTATGAACATCATGGAGGGAATTGGTTCTGATGTGCCGTAAACTACAAGTCACTCCATCACAGCGACGACTTCCTAAACACTGTTTTCTCTCAAGTCTGACTCACACCAGAGCCGTGATGTGAGAAATCTGGCCAAGCTGACCTGATTTGGTGTTAAATGTCAAGCTCTAATATATGCTGAGTGAACCATAGTCTGATTCACTCTGCTTGCATCTTGCTTAAATGTGCCTGAGAAATACCAGTGTGATTAATGTGAATATACTTGTGTGTCTCTCACCCAACACAACAACAATATTAGTTTTTTTATATTATTGGTGAAATAGTGTTAAAATAAATAAAAAGAATAAAAGAAATCCATGACAAAAATTACACCGAAGACAAAAGATTACAAAGATAAAATGATGACAGTCAGGAAGTGGGGATTAGGTAGAGTATGTGTGGGTTATGTGTGTGTGTGTGTGTGTGTGTTTGCATTAGAGGCAGATATATGTATCTGTGTTTACGGAGCCTGGACTGGTTAGTGTGTGGAGTCAGGATTCTGTATGTATCTATTGTTGTTGTTATTATTCTAGAAACTGATTCTCCCCGATGTATGAGATCAGAGTGTTGTAACAGAAGATGTGTTCGAGGTGCTGTTGTGTTATCTGTATTTATCCAAAGAAGTCAGGATTGTTCCAGGTGAGTGTCTTTGGTGGGTGAGAGTGTGGTGTTAGTTATTCGGTGGCTGTCAGAGTTGTAGTTATGGTCGAGTTTCTCAAACAAGAATGGTGGTGCAATGAAACAGCTTATGAAAGTGTGAAATAGTGATTTCTTTTCATAATGTTTGTTCTGTGTCTATCCAGGAGATTTTAAAGTAGCTAGTTTGATTCTAGGTGTCTTATATTTCCGATAGAAAATTTTGAAAACAATAAGATTAATGATGCATCTTTTTTTATTTCTTGGATTGGTAGCATCACGCACGCACGCACACACACATGCACAAACACACACAGTTTCTCGCATTTGGAGGCACTGAGGCTCGGCTTAAACATGCCTCAGAGGTGTCTGTATGGATACATGCAAGTTCAATATAAATAAGCTTTCTAAAAATGGTTGTCTTGAAATATGTGGACAGGTTTAGTCCATTACCTCCTGCTCCTCTTCCTCCCTCTGTGTTATGCCCTCATACTCGCTCTCTCTCTGGGTAATCTGCAACCCTACATCAGCATGCAAATGAGCACTGACTCTCCTCTTTTGAATTTGCAAACTGTTGATTGTCTCACAAATGAAGAGAAGTTACTTTGAAATGTTTTTGTGTTTGTGCCAAGAAGTCATTCATAACAAAACCTCATATTTCACTCACAGAGGAATTCAGTTTGTGTTGTAGTTTGATTGACTCATCCTATTGTTTTAACCAATATTTTAACTAACATTTTGAATTTGTCAGCGTCATTCTCTGCAGAGTTTCATTTGTTGCAACATGCACAGTGAGAGTGTCTGTGCCTGGGTGGTCCAATAACACTTGTGGCAGTGTATGGGAGTTTTCAAAACTTTTCTATAACATCTCTTATTATATGGTCACCTACCGGCAGAGTCTTTGGTGTGCTGTCTTGTCTGGCATGATTAGCTTATTTTTCGAATGTCCCCTGCATGTTCTGCTGTCGTCCCTTTGGTCCCCCCCGTTTTACCCGGTATCACATATCCGGATCTGTTGTGGTGTTGGTCTCGAGGGGATGCGGGCTGGACCAGTCATCAGCGCGGGTCTTGAAAGCAGCTTTGCAATACGATGTATGGCCCTGAAGCTGATAGTCAGTTCCGGGCCAGCAGTGTGGGAAGCAGCAGGATTTGCCCCTCTGGCAGGCCTCCCTTCATGCAGAAGTAGACCCTTACTGATGGTCCAGAATCAGGCGGCAAGTCTGGTGTTTGATCAGCTTAAGAGGGCGTATCACGCTGATGCTCACTGACCTCCACTGGTTACCCATGGCCGCCCAAATCGACTTCAAATTCCTCCAAGGAATGTCATCTGGCACTGCCATCCCTGCACACAAGACAACCTCAGTCCAGACTGTTTTTGTCTGTGGTTCCCAGATGGTGGAACAAGCTACTTAATGCTGTCAGAGCAGGAGCGTCCCTCTCTGTCTTCGAGAATCTCTTAAAACTAATTTCCTTCAACAGCACCTCCTCTCCTAACACTTCTAACACCCTAACAACTAGCAATTATTTTGCACTTTTGGTGCACTTCTTCTCTTCTTTAATACTTAGTACTTACATCAAGGTCTCCTGCTGCACTGAGGCTTTGGTGTTGTCCCTCACTTTTAAGTCACTTTGGATGAAAGCGTCTGCCAAATGAGTAAATGTAAATGTGATGTAATGAGTTGCAATACGTTTTTCGTCCTCTTGTATTTTTTTGTTCAAGCTCTGATTTTCTGAGCTGATGTTTTCGTTAACGCCAGTGTAATTGGTAGTAGCTCTCTTTGGAAGAATTTTAAGGGAATTAGATGATTTAAGAAAAAAGCGCAAAGCATATAGCAAGCAGGGAGCTGAGGGAAAACATGTCTGTTCTGTTG
The DNA here is from genome assembly GCF_021018895.1 of Seriola aureovittata. NCBI lineage: Eukaryota > Metazoa > Chordata > Actinopteri > Carangiformes > Carangidae > Seriola > Seriola aureovittata. Next base: position 3,204,586 of record NC_079383.1, on the reverse strand, counting down.
CACATTCACATCCACGAGTCTGTAACTGGTCCAGTCTGTAATAACGTTTAATCATAAATTGTCTTATATAATTGAGGGCGAGGAAAACTGCTGTCTGAATTTTAGGCCTGTTACAGCTGTATTTGTAGCACCAATTATAGAAAATGTAAACAAAATCAATGATAATAATTAGCAATGTTAATATTACAGAATTATGTACTTTTTTATATTGTAAACTAAACTGAAAAGAACATTATGTTGTATGACGACATACTGGGTTTTAATCAGAGGTTTCTGCTCTGTGGTTGAAAAAGAGAACAGATGTAAAACATGAGAAATTTAATTGTTAGCCTTTTTTTGCACATCAGATCTATTCAGAGCCTTTTTGTCACTTGGTTTTGGGTCTGTGTGATTTCTCCATCTCTGGTTAAGGTACACATTTTTGAAACTCTTACAGTCCTGTAGTCATGCATTTGTGGATACATATTTATGTTTACTGTATATCTTGGTCTGTCTTTGCCTCTCTGTGTTGGTGTGTGTTTTCATGTGTGTACATTTGAGGTATCTATCAATAAGTGTGTATGCATTGCTGCTATAATTAGAAAGCATTAATCTTGGTGGCATATTGATTTGTCAAGAGGGGAGAGCTGATAGATACTGGGGCCCTCATCATTACTTGATGACCTCAAAGCCCCAGGCTAAAACACACACACACACACACACACACACACACACACACACACACACACACACAAACACACACACACATGTTTATCAATCCCTGTAAGGGGCACTCATTGACATAACCCATTTCCCAAGCCCCATGACCCCATCACAAATAAATGCCCACTTCTAACCGTACTCTAACTTCTGGCTCATGAACCTAATCGCTCTTTCCTGGACTTCGTGTGTTGTAGCAGTAAGAGATGCACATGAAGCAAAAATTAGGTTTTAAAATTCATGTTATTGGGAATCCCCTCTGATGTCTAGTTTATTTGAAGAGGAAATGTCCTCTGCACAGACATCACATACATAACACCTTCTATCACTGTAATTTCATTCACTGCACTATAGTGTGTCTGCCTCTCTCTCTTCCTGCTTTCATCCGTCTTACATCTTTTTCTTTCTCCCCTCTCCCTCTTCCACTGTCTTCCTATTTTAGTTTTGTCTAGACATTTCCTACATGGTGCTGCTGCACATGCAGTCATGTGACAGAAGTATCAGTAGGTTCAAAGCGGCTCTTCTTGCACTTTTATTGTTCCAGACTCTGTTTCTTGCCACTCCAGGCTAATCTGAATATGCATGTGTACAGTATGTAAATTTGTGTCTCTGTCTCTCCCTGTTCAAGTTCATCGTGTGTGTGTGTGTGTGTGTGTGTGTGTGTGTTTGTGTGTGTGTGTGTGTGTGAGAGAGAGAGGGAGGGAGGGAGGGAGACTGTTGTGGAAAGGTCTCAGTGGAAAGTGTGTATATGTGCGTGGAAACCTCAACTGTAATGTGAGTAGGGGTGTCCTGTCCACTTACGTGTATCCCTCAGTTTGCTTTCTGACACACCTGCACACACACACACACACAGAATTCAACTACAGCAGCAGTGTTTCGAGGTTTGCCATCAGAGCCAGCATCAGTTCTAAATCATTTTTTAATATCCCGAGCTGACACATTTATTTCAGAGCAAATGCTGTACGATCATCTTACAGGATATTGAAGGATATTTGTCGTATTAATGTCACTATTACATTTTTACATACATATTGAATCATTGATTGTGTGGACTCGACCAGGCTCAGTTATTACATCAAACCAGTGCCCACAACCTCACCCTAATGTAAACCTAAATAGATTTACCCAATCATTACCCTGAAAGATAGCCCCAAACCGTACAGCGGCATCAGAAACTATTCAGACCCCTTTCCTCTTTGCCAACTCTATTGTGTTTTGGATTAAATGGATAAAATAGAGCCATTTTTGCCCATCGATCAATGACAAAGGGAAAATATTTTTTAAGACTTTTTTGCTCATTAGTTTAAAAATCTAAAACTGAAATCTTTCTTATTCACCAAAGTATTCAAACCCTTCACAATGGCACAGCTGTGGTCAGATGCATCCTGTTTGCTTTAATGATCCTTAAGATGTGTGTGTTACTTGATTGAGTTCACCTGTGGCAAATTGAACTAAGGTCTCACAATTCACACTGCATGTCAGGCCATGAAATCCAAGGAACTATCTGATTTTACAATAAGAAATAATTCTAGGTCATATCACCCCTACTGGTTTTACTCCTTACTTATTAGTAATAAGGTCTCAAAAAGTAAATAATGCATGCCATAGAATAATATTACAACTTTTCAAATCATTGTTCATATGTAAATATTGTTCAAGATTGTATTTATAAAATGATGTAAAGACACAAAATAATGATTTGTGATTTTACACATCAGATTATGAGTCTCCTTGTCGCACACCTACACACAGACAAGAAATGTGTCTGATTTGAGACCGACGGTCAGCCAGACACCATAAATGACAGACAAGGTGATAGATGGTTGTTGTTATACTGTGATAATAGGTGCAGGGAGTCTGCCTCCTTCCCTTATGGTCTTGTTAGCCTACGCAGCAGTTGTTCATCTTGCTCACTGGTACATATCTGTGCCACCGAGGAAGCCTGTTATACAACCAGTCAAGTCATTAAGCCGGTCCAATCAGCTTCAACTATAACACGTCATCTCACTGTACATGTAGTGATTACAGATATCCTGTATTTCTCAGTGATAGTGCATGTGTTTTATGCCCTCTGACCTGGATAAGGAAACCAACACTGAACCCTGCCCTGTATTGTATGCTGATGTTCAACCTTCCTGTTCCTATAATGCCTGTGGAAAAGACTTATTTTTGGGGTGGTTGCAGCCAGTTAAAGTGTAATGGCTGTTCATTTTTCTGTGTATTGACTATAATAATCAACTAATCATTTCAGAACTTAGGTTTAAGTATGGACAGGTACAGTGGAACTCCTGTTACCTACTGCATTAAAGGACAGATGCATCAGTGGTTGGTTATTGAATCCATCACCAGTGGAAAATTAGCTTTGCCCATTTTTAGATAAATCCTCATCATTCTGTATGATGACTTCTGGAAGGGTGCAGACAATAGCCTGTCTCTGGTACATGGCTTGATGCTTTGCTTTAGCAACGCTTCCATAAAATCTGAGTCGACTTATGGATTCCTGCTATAGTGGCAGGTGGACCTAACAGAGCACTCATCCAGAGTGATGGACACACTGAGCCATGTTAGAGACAGTAATAGGGTGAATAGCTAGAGCCGGTCCGTTCCTATAGCTTTATTACTTCATTTGCCTGCGTGGCATCAGTCCATCAGGGCCTGTCAGTCAAGCCCCACCGCCGAGTGCCAGCCCTAATATCTGTCAGATGTGTTTCATTCCCCTCCAGGGTGCAAATGTTGCTATTGCTTCTTCACACTGCTGAGCGCAGAGATGAAATGGCATTGAGGCATAATAAGAATGTTAAATAGAGTAATGTGTTATATTAAACAAAAGAGGCAATTTGGAATAGGCTATGTAAATTATACGTATGTATTTTGTGTGCTTTCATGTGTGTCTCATGTCTCCCTCTGACTGAGGAAATGGCTTCTGTGAGGACTCGGTGTGTTGTGTGTGTGTGTGTGTTTGTGTGTGTCTAAATAAATGCAAATCCTGCAACTTTGACACCATCACTGTTTATTTGAGACTCCTCGATGAGCGTGTGTGTAGGGTTGTTACCTGAACCGATACTTCGGTACCAAGTTGATGCCACGTGGCAAAAAACAGAACGGTACCCGTTTTTTCGTGGTATCGAAGACAGCGAAAAGTACCGACACGTGACGAGATTGATAGTCACTCTCTTAGGAAGGTAACATAAGATTGACGTCCTATTGAGGGAGGCAGTTGAACGAATGCTCGTCACGCCCGCTCGTGTATCACATTCTCATTGTGCACAAGCAGGATGCCATTAACTGTATGAACAACTTATCTCATGGTGCAAAGGTTTCTTACCTCAAAAGTGACAGTAATCTACCACGTGTAAAAGAACATTAACACTAATCACTGCATCACTGGCAACACATTTAAACAGTTTCTGCCTCTGCCCAAGGGAGGATGAGGAACGTGCACTACCAGGCTGCAGTGTAGCTGCAATAACAAATGGAAGATGGCGACAAGTTCAGGCACACAACCTGGTCCAGCTGCAGCACCTCGGCTCATCGAAAGAAGAAGCCTGAAGAGGCGCGTATGGAAATATTTTTGCTGATATTTTGGATGATGACGGGTTGATTATAGACCCGTAAAAGCCTGTTTGTAAACGGTTTCTTCGCACTTTCCAAACCACAGTTGAAATGCTTTGCAATAAAAGGTTTACTGCTTTTAGCAAAGTATTGTTAACTTTAAATACTTGAAGGCTACATGCCACAGCTCTTTGTTTTTTGTTTTTTTATTTGTATTTTCCAATAAAGGAGTGAAAGAAAAGAAAAGTTTTTTATTTATTTATTTATTTTTAACCGTGGTATCGAAATAGGTATCGAGAATCGTGGAATTTCACTGGTATTGGTATCGACTACTAAATTTCTGGTATTGTGACATCTGTCTGTGTGTGTGTGTGTGTGTGTGTGTGTGTGTGTGTGGATGATAAACCCAGGGTTCCCCCCTCTCTGTGTAACTGTGACAATGAGAAAGAGACAAACACACAGAAAAGAGGAAGGCGATGCTCATAGAAATGTACTGTAGGAATGGGAGAGATATTTCTTCCTTTTTCTGGTCCACCTGGCTTTAAGCAGACTTGTTTTGACTATCCTATGCTGTGTTGCATCTCTGAAATAGTTTAAAGATCAAAGCAGCAGCAGCTTGTTGAAGACAATAAACTTGAAGACATTATTTTTTATTGACAGGCTGACTGACCTTTCAGAACAAGGACTGTGTGGAGAATGTGTCAGCTTTTTTTCTGTATGCAGCCTGTTGCAGTTGCTCCTGTTTGTTTGTTTGTTTGTTTGTTTGTTTATTTATTTTTCCAAATTTTCATCTTTCTGTTTTTTATTTTTTTATCAGTATCTTTTTTTTAAGCTGCTCACTCTATAAACATGTAGTAGGGGGAGTTCTGGTCTGTGTTTTCACAGTGGACTTTCATTCAGCTACATTTCTGAATGCTGTGATTCAACAACACTTCCACACAGCAACTCCTCGGTCTCCCCTGACATCACATTGATAGGTTTTCCAATAGAATCACATTGCCTACAGCTTGACCTGGGCTGCAGTGTCATCATCTCAAATCTAAATTGTACAAGAAGATATTCAGTTCTGGTCTTGTGCTGAGTATCCTCTAAATTCAGGTGATACATTTTGTGCATATTCATATTATATAAGGACTAATTGTGCTGTAAATATTAAACTTATTGTTTGCCAGATGATGACCTGTCAAATTAAATTTGCAATGGGAGGAGCGTGTGCTGCTTAGACTGTGCCAAACACCACAAACAGATTCCCGGTTTGACTAATCCACCTGTCCTTGTTGCTTTCCCTGTAAAATTGAAAGCACTCATCAAAGTAGCATTCATCTGCACCATTCTCATTTGTCGCCTGCCATTATTCCTCACAGTGAACGCTAATGCCTTAAACAGTTTCTTTCTCTCTGCTGTTTCCCTACTGGAGAGCGCTAATGTTGTTTGTTTGCTGCTGCATACAGTACATGTCCATTAATATCGTGTGCCTGGCTTATTTGATTGCGTATTAGTTTCATTTAAATTAGAATTACTGCAGACCGTCGTTCCCCAGTGGCACAGCCCAAGGATAATAGTCTGAAACATTAGCTCATCTCTGTTACTCATTCCCTCTTTCTTTTGGTCCGGCCTTAGCAGAGTGGCGCCTCTCATGTATTTCTCACTCACATATTCGTGCATTCCCTCATTTGGCAGCAGTACACAGGGCAGCATGTACTCCTCTCGTTTTCCCTTATCCCTTGTTCCGTCTCTTTCTTTCTGTCTCTTTTTGTTTTCCCATCCCTTTAAAGGCCGCCTTCTGCTTGCACTCTCTTACATAAAACTCAATTTATGCCTCTATCCAATTCTTTCCTCCTTCCATTTGTCTTGTCCTGCTGGCTGGGGAATTAGTGAGGTGGGGCAAGAAAGTCCGATATCCAGCATCGACCCAGCTGTCTGCCCGCAGAAACTTTAAAATGCAAAAGTATCAGCAGGTAAAGATGCCCCTGTCTCTTATTCCAGGACCTGCAGGACAGACAGCAAATGCTTTTTTTGCAGATAAGCAGAGAGATCATCACAGCACTGTTGTAGCAGAGTTTTCAAACCGCCGTGTTCATGACTTCCTCACTGAGCACTGTATCAGTCTGCCCAGTCACCAGGCCACCTCATGCTATTCCCCCCAACACAATTCTTTTTAAATCTGGCTCTTAAAAGTGATTTTACTTCCACAAAGATTTTTTTCCAAAACTTTTTGCATCTGTAGGTGTTTAAAGTACCTGTATTATTCACACTTTTTACTGTGGGAGCTCTTGAAAGCCATTGTAGAAACGTCACTTTTAATGACACAAAGTACGTGGTTGCTGTTGTTTGACATGATAATTAGAGTTGTTAAGGGGCTTTGGTGATGGGTACCACTGTTTTGGTGATGTTTTTTTTTTTTTGTTTTGTTTTTTTTTTTAAAGAAAAAAGTGATTTAAAAAAGAGAAAAATGAAGAAATATTAGACTTTTCCCTCAGGCGTTTGGATTTCTGGGGATTAAACACAATGCTGCATTTGGAAAAGCCTTTTTTGGATTCTGTTATGTGTAACTTTATTGGTGATGGACAGTATTTTATTCACACTGTGACAAAGCACCAGACCTTGGCTTTCTGAATTTCTATAATTTAGTTAAATTGAGAGAAACCACTGGGTGTGGTCAGAGGTGCAACAGACTTGAACCCTCAACCAGAGAGGGCAGTGAAACATGGCTTTCTGAAAAGGCTTTCTTTGTTGTGGTGTAGCTGTATTTGTGTTTTTCTTTGTAATGGATCACATGAGCTTCATAAATATGATTATGGTCCTTTTTATAGAAATCCAAAGTTCAGTCCAACTGCAGCTTGCTGTCTGTTGTTAAGCTCAGTGAGGGCCAAACACAGGATGATCCTATAAGTGTTTGTTTGCTGTTACATATGGCTCTCACTTATTATAAATATTCCCTTTTGCAAAGAGGAATATGTTTGAAATTTAAGCTCCCCATGTAAATATTGTCATTTGGCAAGATGTTAAATGGGCTTAGAGTTGAAAACAGGAGGTGCAGTGAGAATCTCAGTGAGAATCTTTTTTTTTTAATCTTATGGAATAAGAATAAAAACATTTGATCAGAAAAAGAGGTGTGTGTTCAAAGGGGCCTTTGAACGCCCAGTTTTGGCAGCTTCAAAGTTTCTGCTGACCATGGAGCAGCAGCTCTGCTCCCTCTGAAGCTCTGAGGAGATGTATGGAGTTTTAGATGCACCTGCCTCCATATCAGCAGTTTTACCTTTTATCAAGGAATACTGGGGCTCTGTAGTAATAAAAAATACAGTTCCTCTTTTTCAAATGGATGAATTGTTCTATTTGGAATTCTATTGCAACTAGAAATTTGATATTCACTTAGCTTGGAAAGGTAGATCAGCAGAGGCTTTTAAGTTTTCGAATCTGAAATAAATAAATCATATATATTATTTACACACATATATATGTATGTGTGTGTGTGTGTGTGTGTGTGTGTGTGTGTGTGTGTGTGTGTGTGTGTGTGTGTGTGTGTGTGTGTGTGTGTGTGTGTGTGTGTGTGTGTGTGTATATAATATGCTTGAACCATTCCCTAAACAAATATCCTCACCTGGTCTGATTCTCCCAGTGTATGTGCAGGGCTGTTTTGGTTCATTGCAACTATTTGTACTTTACCAATAAAAAAGCTCCTTTTTTCTTTCTCTTCAGCCCATCAGATCATTAGGGAAAAGTAAACAGAAACAGTTAGTTTAAGCTGCCGGCTGGCTGGTGTTGCTCTGAACCCCACTGTGAGCCACAGTCTTATGTTTGCAGTGTTGATTGATGGTGTTGTGAAAGTCTGTTAGGGGGATGTTTAATAACCCAGCACAACTAATGGTGTTGAACACGTATGGTATTATTATGCCTCAGCAACCCCGGTTTTCTGAGTATTTTTGTTCATGAGTTTGTACCTGTGTGTGTGTGTGTGTGTGTGTGTGTGTGTGTGTGTGAGAGACAGATTATATGTGTGTTCTTGTCTTTCTGTATGTGGTCGTGTGTGTGTGTGTGTGTGTTTGTGAGAGAGTGCATGCGACTTTACAGTATGCCAGTGGTTGTTTGCCTTTCCATATCAGTACTTGTGTGCGTGTTCATTTGTATGTTTATGCGTATACATTAGTAACTCCATTTCATTTTCATCTGCTGAAATGGCGATGTTTGCATGCATAACCTCATCTTTTGACGCTGACAGTATCACTCACTCAGCGTGGTTGCCGCAAAACACTGTCAGATATTAGGTCAGGGAGATACTCTGAACGCAGAAAACCATGACAAAAACAACTGTCGACCATGATGGAACGCAGACCACTTCTTCCACCCTTGCTTAGACTTTGAACACCAAGCCAATCACATTTAATGTTGCTGCAGTGATATTTATTTGAGCACTTAAGGGGCAGGGGACGGATAAATGGCACTTGCGCACCCCCAAGTTATTGGGTAGTATGTCTTTTCCAGTGCTATTAGGACTTAATGTAGCACTAGTCAGAGAGAGGAGAGTGGGGATGGAAGGAGCAGTTGATGGACAGTGTAGGAGGTAATAGAAAGGAGGCGGGATATGGAAAACTTGCCTGCTGAGCAGTGGCAAAAAGAAAAACACGACTTAGTTTTTGAGATTTCATAAAGATTAACAATTTTATGTTGGTGGCTCAAACAAACCGGCAAAGCCCTGACATTGAATATGCCCAGTCTAATCTACTCATACACATACATAATGGAACCCAGTTCTCTTCTCATTAAATTATGTTTTATCCATCTTTCTTTCTAAGTAAAAATAAATGGAATTGGAGTATTTGTTATACAGCTTATGGGATAGAGAATTATACATGCGATATGGATATCTGGATAATGAGGCAGATACGTACAGGTCACATGACTAGAGATTCCTTGCAATTATTAAAGTAATAGTAACCTACAATCTATGTAGCAAACACAGAGAAACATTGATGTGGCTAGTCATCTTAAACCACTCTTGCTATCATCACTACAATCATTACCATTTTCATCACCAGGACTATGGGTGTTGCTGCTGCACAGTTGTCGTCACTGTAACCATTAAGCAAAACCTCATCCCCTGTATCAGTAGCTACGTCACTGCAAACAGGATTCACAGTGTGATGGAAAGGTGCATTATCATCTTCTTGCTCATTCTGGACTTTCATACTGATTTCCTAAGGGGATTCCGTCTGTATTCAAAACCACTTATCCTAAATCCGGGGACACTCCACACTGTCACGCTCGAATCTGAATCCATGTCAGTGAGATAAGCTCCTGACGCCAGGTGAAACCCTAGTACTGGTCAGCTCACCCGCTGACTTCAGATCAATAGATAGCCCTTGATGCCAGATGAAATCCTAGCGCTGGTTGCCACTAATCCTCTGGCCCCAGTACAGTGACCACACATGAGAACCACGGCTTGCCTAGGGCCCCATCCACATGCATTATTCACCACAGACATCTAGGTGTAGCTAAGCCATAGCCTCTGCAACTTATGGCTCAAATTACACAGGGGCTAAGGAGCACCTCCCACTCTCCGTCTTTGCCCTCAGGTTTCAAATTTTTAATGGAGAGGAGGCAGTGAACTCTTCTTACTCTTTTTTATTAAGACTGTATGGAGGCTGAGAGCGCTGCAGAGGAGAGGGATTTTAAGGGATATGATCCAAGGTTGGCAGGAGGAAATATTAAAGGAAAATAGTCTTCAAATTCTCAAAGACTGATATTATCCATCTGTGAAATGTCAGGAATTTTAAGAATTATCTGACGAATTAGCTGAACATGTCTTCAGTCACTGTTTCAACCTTCTGTATTCAATATGTGTGAAGGAGAGACACGGGGGGGGGCGACTATTTCATGGTACATGTGTAGTATTTGTCTGAATGGTTGTGCACTTTATAGACAGTCCAAACACACATACTGCATAGAACTCTGCCTCTGCTATACTCACACACACTCACACACACACACGCAGGCATGAATCCAGCTGGTGTCAAAGATAGAGGTGATACCATCGCCTGAAATTATTCACCTGGTCATGAACCTTGGCTGGCTGCAGGGCAATTACTTCAATATCCCTGATCACTAATGAGTTGAACTCACTGTGTGCAGCATGTGTGTGGCGCATGTGAATGTGAGTGTATATTTTACCAGCTCTGTGTGTCTGTGTGTGTGTATGTATTTGGCTATGGCTGTATTTAAATGCTCTCTGTGTGTTTGTGTGTGTGTTTGCATACCCATATGTGTGAACTTCATGATGCATGACAGGCGGGAGAGAGTGAAGCCTCTCCTCATTCTAATTGTGTGTGAAACGAGATCTGTTAATGTGCCTTGCCATCAACTGACTGTGACATGTCAGCAAAGCAACTTTTTCCTCAGACCTTACAGAAAAGATGAGTCTTTAAATGGTTTGACGCTTTGATTTCAACACGTCTTCACATGTCATGTTGTATGTAAGTTAGACAGTATCTGTTGTTGGAAGGTGTCATGTGTGAGATGTTTTAAAAATGGAAGCAATGCTTATGCTGCTGAAATTGCTGTCGGTCTACACCATTCATGTTGTAGTGGAAAGTTCTGACATAAAGATTTGGCTGCCAAACAAAACTGCATTCAGAAGGTTTGTTGTTGGACATTAATTTGGCAAACAAACAAGCATAGGAATATTTCCAATCTGTATAATAACACGATTTCTCTTTTGGGGGAGCTGTTACTCAGTCACACCCAGCTCCTGGCCAAATTACATATTTTGTTGTGAAAGAATCCCTCGAGCAAACGGACATCAAAAATTAACATTTCTTCAAATGTTAATGGGCTATTACTTATTATTTCATGAACTTAAAAAATGGAAACAAACAGGCAAACTGTAATTGTGGCATGTGAAAGGTTTGGGAGTCAGTACTGAGTGACCCTCCCTTCCGCAGATATCACAACTTCAAAGAGGTAAGTGTTTAAATGTCTTTTTAATTTTCTAAAGTTCTGTGATATTTTTAGACTGGCTTGCACACACAGAATATTTACCGACAGATTTTCAGTTATGGTCAACTCAGGGGACACTGAGGATCGTTCCAAAAGCTTCAGCTTGTTTCTTTAAAACATTTGTGGTGGATTTTGGGGTATGCCTTGGGCACTTGTTCTGTTTTAGAGGCCAGAGTCTTTTCAGTTTCACTTCCTTGACTGACTGCATGACATCTGCATCCAGAATTTGCTGATATTTAGTGGAATCCATTCTTCTGTCCATCTGTGGAATTAGCTGCTACACAACCCCAAAAAATAATATTTCAGCCCACCCATGGAATATTTCCTTCTGATGACTCCTCCGTGTAGACCCTGTTTGTCCATCAACGCTTTGTGTTTATGCCCAGCAGACCTGCAGTTTTAACTGAAGGTTTTCTTGGTGTTCCAGATCTCGTCATCTCGTCTTCCACAGTTCTCCTTAACTCATGTTTCTTAATGACGTTTCAGACAGTGGAAATTTCAAGCTGGAAGCTCTTTGAATACTTCATGCTTTGTAGGCATAAATGAGCTTAATTTTTAGATCCTCGCTCAGATGCTCAGAGGAGCCCGTTGAGGTCAATTAAGGTCTAACGAGTTAGTGAAGTTCTGGGTGTTTTAGGAGTTGAAGATGCCCAAACATTTGTACATGCCACATTTACCATTGAATCTTTTCAGCTTATTAAGTTAATGAAATAAAGAGTTACGGAGGGAAAGCATATTTTTAATGGATTTGCCGCAGGGGTTAAACTTTAATTACAGTAAATTGAGGTTGTTTTTTCACTTTCATACTATAGTGAAATTGAGTCTTAAAAGCCAGCTAATTAATCCTAAAAATCATGGCATGTTTTGGAAAATCATCAGCAATAATAGAAACTATATTTGTAGTAGAAGAGCAGAGACATGTGGAAACTCTAAATGTCCTAATCACAACTATTTCAACTGCTATATTGAAAAAATATCCAGGAATTTGTCTCGTTGAAATTGTGCAGAAAATAAAGTCTTAGATTTATGAAATGGCACATGCTCTGCAGTATGGGACATGAAAGAGAGCACATCTCTAAATTTGGAGAATCTCATCAATTCCAATTCTCCTGCACTAAACACTACCTCCCCTGCTGAGTCATGTGTCAGAGTCCTTGTAAGCTGGCTATAGGTTACACTCCAATGCCTCTGCCCCATGCATTATTCTGACATTGTAAGCTAGGCCATGCCTGCCTTTGTGTCCATACTGTATAAAGTACGTCAGCTTGTCTCGAATGACACCATCTCCTTAATTGCTATACTGTCCTTCCCCTCCTTCACACTGAGTCCCCCCCACTTTGTAGTTTTTTTCCTGGTGTTGTTTAACATTGGTAACAAGGTCACTTTAGAGGGCTTAGGAAAGGCTAACAAGTCATCAGTGAGAAAACATATCTACAGTATGTTGAATCATATTTTCATTATCTCTCCAGCCACTGCGAGTCAAAGTCCCTAACTCACACTTTTATGTGAAAAAAGGAGGCAACTGGTTTGGTTTTACTTGACATTACATTATTCACAGCACTTTGAAGACATAACATGAACGAAAATATGGGACAAATTGCGTCCTGTATTGATGCAAATCCAAAGTACAGAGAAAACTAGTACTAGAATTTTGTCGGGAGGCGGAGGTTGCACATATTGATTCAATACAGGACACAGCATTTTATTTTCAGTTACGGGACGATCCTGTATTGTATGGGACGGGTGGCAGCCCTATTCACCTGTTTGAAAAGCCGCAAATTCAGGTTGCCGCCTTCTTCTGCAGGCAGAAAATCCAGCACACTCTTATTCTTCTTCTTTGGCAATTTTGGATGGCTCTGCCTGATTGCCGGATTACGATACAGTGCCACTACATTGCTGCAATTGCAGTTACAAATGTCAAATTCACCAAGTACCAAGAAAAACGAGTACTAGAATTTTGTCGGGAAGCGGAGCCGGCATGAAATTTGACGGAGGCGGCTGATTTGTGATTCTCTATGCAGGAAAAACCCTGCCTGGATGATGCACTCAAAATGGTCAAAAAGTTGAGTGTAAAATGATGGACACTTCTCACCCTCAGTGGTCACCATCTTGGTTATGTAGCGGAAGGGGAGGGACCACCAGCCCACTGTGAAAACGGTGACCGAGGAATGAAGACACATCCTCAGCGCTGATGGTGGTGTTATTTCAGTGTTGCATTACACAGGGGGCACACACAGGAAAGTAAAACGTTCACAGATTTTGGTGAATGACGATCATGGTCACATGTTGTGGTCATCGTTTCTAGTGAGTGCACAATGGCAGTGTTTGATTCACCCTGTTGGACTGTGTACACAGTGTACTACATGTGAGTGTATGACTGAAGTATCCGATTCGAGACAGAGCACTTGCCCTTTCTTGTCGGTTTTATGGTTCCTTCTAAGTCCCCATTGGATTCTTGTGTTCTCAGGAGGTAATACAACACGAGTCCTGTCAGAAACCTGTCTGTCTTCCACCACAGGAGAGGAAAGTAGAGTTAGGAAAAGCCTAAAGTTGTTCCAGGCTTGTCTTCCCCCTTGTGGTTCCTGTAGATGTCAAGAGGAGAGAGATGAGAAACAAGATATTGTCTGATCATCAGTCGGGAGAACAGTGAAGGCAGAGAGGAGAAGGGATTGAGAAGAGAGTGAGAGAAAAATTGGTTTCAGAAAGTATTCAGACTTTTTCAGGAGCTTATTCTGAAATTTCATTTTTTTTCACTAAATTCTTGTAAATATAATTTGCCCATCCACATATTGTTGCCCATGAATCTACACTAAACCCATAATGATGATGTGAAAACATGTTTTTAGAAATTTTATCTTTTATATATCTTTATATTTTATATCTCTTTGGCAGCAAGGAATGTTTTGACTCTTCTTGGGTAAGTCTCTACAAGCTTTGCACACCTGGATGAGATGGTACACTATTGTGGCACATCCTCTCAAGCTCTGTCTAATTGGATTGGAAGCATCTGTGAACCGTCATTTTCAGGCCTCTCCACAGGTGCTCTATGGGGTTTAAGTCTGGGATGTTGCTGGGCCACTCAAGTACAGTCAGATTTGTACTGAAGCCAGCGTTGTCTTAGCTGTACGCTTCGGGTCATTGTCATGCTGAAGGTGAATCATCGCTTCAGTATTAGGTCATGTCCTCTATGGAGCAGTTCAGAAGTCCATCTTTGCTGAGGGATTCTGAAACTCTGTCAGAATGACATGATCACCTCTGACCAGAAAGACACTGTGGACACTGTCAAGCGTGGTCACTGTGCTGGGAATAAGCAAAAAGGTTTAGAAGTGGTTTTGTAATCTTGCCCTGATCTACGCCGTGTCACAGTGTTATCATGGAGGTCTACAGAGAGTTTCTTGGACTTGTGGCTTGGTTTTTGTCCTGACATTTAGTGTGAATTGTGGGATCTTGCACAGGTGTGTGCCTTTCTAAACTGTGTCCAATCAATTCAGTTTGTCATAGGTGGGCTCCAATCAAGTTCTTGATACATCTCAAGGAAAATGAAATCAAACAGGCCTCACCTGACCACAATTTGGATTGCCACAACAAAGGGTCTGAGTACTTTCGTAAATAAGACATTTTATTTTTGGATTTTTAATACATTTGCAAAAGCTTCTGAAAACATGTTTTCACCATCATTACGTGTTAGTGAGTCTAGATTGAGGGGCTGAAATGGCAATTTAGTGCATTTAAAATGATATTAAATCTGAGTTATTGTCTGAGTAGCCTACTTTCTGAAGCTACTCTATTTTTTAAAGCAAAGAAAATGAAGGAGAGGTTGCAGGGTGAAGTGAAAAACACAGATTGGAAGAGACGGGGGGAAAAAAGCAGGAAAAGAGGAGTAAGAATGAGAGAAAAGAAAAAAATCCAGTAAGGTTGATTCTGTGGTAATGACGGAAGGAGAGGAAGTGAAGAATACAAGGTGACCTATGACATTCAGAGGCCACTTCATACTGAAGGATGGACACTGGTCAGAGGGAAACTCCATTCCAGCTCCTATGCCTCTTCTCACTTCGCCTCTCCTCTGTCATTCCCACTTCCGCCTGTAGTTTCTCTACTTCCACCCTTCTACCTTCCCCATCAACTAGTCTAATGAGGGCGATAGCTATAGTTTCTCCTAATTGCCCCCATCCAGGCCTCCTGCCCAACTTCAATGTGTCTCACCGTTACACAAGGATGACTTTCCCCATCTATTTTTAATCCTTCACTCCCTCTCTTTTTCTCTCCTCTTGTCTTCCCTCCTTTCCCAGTCTCTGTCCTCCTCCTCTCACCTCACCTCTCTTCTCTTGCCTCTTCCTCTTCACTCTCCTCCCTTTTCTTTACTCTAATCCATTTCTGTCCTCTTACTTTACTTTCCTCCCTTGTCTCCATCTCCCCAGTTAATCATATTTGCCCTGCCTGACTGCTTTCTATTGTCTGCTTCATGCTTGACATTTTCTTTCTTGAAAACATGCCAAGTTCACTATTCGAATCTCAACCTATGTTGAAATATGATTTTCAGTCGATTTTAATTAGGTAAATGAGGTGCAGCTGCACTAGTTTGGATTTTCTTAGCCAGTATATTCCTTCATGAAATACACATGAAACTATTCAGATTAGATGTTTGTCTGAAAATTGTGCTGATTACATATGAATAAATAAATAATAAAAAGGACAGATGATGGTCAAAGAGAAATCAAAGAGAGGCAGTTTGGACAGAGAGTGAACTGATCCTGGTGCCTGCGCTCGTTTGTCCTATAATGGAGGGGCTCCTCTGTCACCATTCTTAGATAATGGTTGCCTTGGAGACAGGTCCTCTAAATCATCCCTAACATTACGACTCCCACCCTGGTAGCCATCAGACTCCCTGGCCACTGATTGGTTACAAAATAAACCCTGAGTAAGTCAAGAATGAAAGGACCCCATAATAGCCATCGTAGAGAAAGATGAAAGGAGAGTTGAGCCTTTAGCCTGCATTAGAAAATGAGGAGCTACTCTCTTAGTTAAGAATTTGTTTGGTAACTTCTGCTTCTCTTTATTTTTTTTTCTCTGCTAACGACACGACAAATGGACTGCTGGCATTTTGTGCTGCTGGTCCGATAAACTAAGAATTGATTGGCATCTCACATCTGTTCATACACTGCAAAGTTGAGCCACCTTTTCTGAATACAGCATTAGCACCGATGCTTACTCTCCGTGTTCCTCTGAGAGTTGTGTCACAGCCCCGGGATGATGAATGGACCCGGACTGACTTCCTAATCCATCCTCTATAGAGCCAGTCAAATAAACCACACTGGGAAAATGGGCCAGGAGCAGCTGGCACAGTTCTGTGTGCTGAATAGAAGATGAAAGCAAACCGGTTTCTCTACATGATACAATTTTAAAGCAAAGGCCTCATGGTTTATTATTTGCACTAAACAAACAAATTTTCACCAAAGAGCTCCTGAGGTCAATATATCATGTGAGGCATCTTGTTATCTTTGGAAATTAAATGTTTAGTATTGTGAAGGATGTTTAACTTATCTGAGGTTCAGTCCACACACATCTGTCCAAATACAGTGTGTTCAGTGCACACTGCAGCAAACACAAAGTATGGATGCACAGGTACCTGCTGTAGATAAAAAGAAAAAGAAACATTAGTTTGTGGGTGCTAAAGTGGTTTTAATTTATGCTGGTTGTTAGTACAGCACAACTGGTGTGCATGAGCTCTCCCTCTTCCTCCTCTTCCTCTCCTCCCATCTTCTCGTCACCATCACACCCACAGTGCCTGTTTTTTTCTATTAACGGTCACAATACCAGATTTTATGTGTGTGTGTGTGTGTGTGCGCGTGCTGGGGTGGGCTGTGCAGGTGGAACTATAATATCAGTTAATTAGTCAACACTCACAGTCTCGCTCTCTCTGTGAGGTGCTCTGTGACAGACACTCTGTAGCCTTGTATCTCTCAGACCCTGTAATTAGGAGAACCTTTAAAAGTACTACTCCTTCTCTTTTCATTTGATTACATCACTTCCGGTCTTTCTCTTTCCTAAATACATTCTGTTAATTAAATGAAACAACTGCAAGTGACAGATCTCATAATTATAACAACCTTTTGCAATTATGAGATAATTTACCAATAATTATGAAATTCTAAATCTTAATTATGAGGTAAAGAAGTCACGATTATGAAAAAATCTATGGCTTCAATGAATGCCATGTGTGTCCATACCATTCTCCATCTTTCTGTAATACGTCTCTGTTTTCTCTGAAAATCACTCCACCCCACATTCATGTGTTCATGAACAAGGGTTCTGCTTCCCTGCATTTTGAATAAATAATGCATTAGTTTAATTGAAATAAAATGTTTTCTTCATAGGGCATTAGCTCCATTAAGGAAAAATGTTTGAATGCTTCTCTAGTGTAACATCATTAAGACAAAATGATCCTCTGTGTAAAAACAAAAAGATTGGTCTGATTTCATTGAAAACACATTATCAATTATGAACTAATCAACTCTCTCGCTCTGTCTCCCCCTCTCTTTCTCTCTCTCTCTCTCTCTCTCTCTCTCTCACACACACACTGCTGGCTGTTCCCCCATCTGTTGGTCACACACTGTCACCAGGTCTCCACTTAATCTGTTTTAGACCAGACTTTAACCTAACATGCACATGTACGTGCACACACACACACACACACACACACACGCTCCTCACTCTAGTAAGAGAAATTATACACACTCTGGCCACGTGTCACTGAGCCCCAGTCTAGAGGGACGATGTTTATTCTGTGTCACACACACATAATCTCACTCACCTCATTTGGAAAGAACACACTGTCACTTTGACGGATAATTCCTTCCCCGTCCACTGTGTCCCATGGCCATCATTAAAGCCTAGCTCTCCCAAACAAATGAACTTGGTGCGAGAGCAGCAGTGTTGCGTGCGTGTCCTGTAACAATCTGCACTTTGCTGCTGTGTTGCTACGAACTGGTAAACCAATTGTCATTTGTTGCTACTAACTTTAAAGGATCAGGTGATGCTTCAAATCACTAAAACTTCTCATTGGATTTGGCAGTAAGAAAAGTCAATCAAGAAAGAATAATAAATGAGCTAATAAATAAACTGCTAATTAAAACATATAAAAACCCAATAGTTCCATATGGGAAAAAAATTTGAACACTACAAGCCAGCACTGCAGAAGTGTAGGCACTGAAGGTAATGTAAGGATGCTTTCAAAAAGAATTACATTTTATTTATCAGTTAACTTCATACATCTTAACAGAACATCTCTCCCTTCATGTGATGCCAGACTGACTCGGTGTATTGAGAGCAGGGCCCTGTGGGGCCAGAGCATCTGTTGCAGAAGGAAGATGGTTCCATATAACTCTGGCTATATGTGTGGGGCCATTGTGATGCTGCAGATGAATCGACACCTCCCTGATGGTATTGAGTCATGGATAAGACTTGTACATAATTTGTCTTATACAAATTACAGTTACACAGGTTTCTGTGAGTTGGTGTTGTAATGATGTGTAATGACCGTCAATCTTTACCTATAAAATATGTGTAAAGCCCAGGGGAAGTATGTCCAGAAAAGCGACTGCTAGTCTCCATGCTCATTTGTATGGACCCATGGGATTTGACCCTCAGTAAAAAGATGTGAGCCGGTTTCATCAGACTTATCCGTGATGAAACAAATGTACCTCCACAGTTTGTCATAAATTATCAGCATAATGAAACGTTATCGGACATCAGAGTTGTTTTTGTGTTCGACTTGCTGTGACTACTAACACATCACCACTACTGAAGCAGATCTTGATGACCCATAAAAACTGCAGTATTAAAAAAAAAAAGAAGAGTTTTCTGGCCAGTATTATCTTTCCTTATCTATCCATCCGTCTCTACACTGTCAAACAGGAGCTGGAGGAGAGTGTCTGTAAAGATAACAACTGTCAGATAAAAGTCGCAAACAGTTGATTGTGCTTATACACAGTTTGACAGATGTGAGTAATTGTGGAAAATATAATTTTGCTTTTAATCTGATACTTGTGGAGATGTCTAATCTGATTATATATGAGCTGTGGTTAGTATGCTCAATTCGTCTGGTTGAAGGTTAAAATGCATTTGTGCCATTATCACTGATATAATTTAAAACAGAATAATGGGCAGCAAACAGCAAATGACTCACATACAACAACAAAAACAGCCTCTTTAAATAATCAATGATAACACCACGTGTAAGTTTGTGGCATCAAGGTTGTTATCTGGATTTCAATATATAAAATACACATTTTATGTCCAAAGTTATTCATGAAAAATCCTAATGATGTTCATTTCTGCTTCAAAGTCCTTCAATACTTGAGTTAATGTTCAGCATATATTCACTAGGGTATTCATCATGATTTAATATAGCTTCTCCAGATGAAAGGAGAGGCACTCAAACTTCCTATGTACTTATGGATTCTGTGTGTGTGTGTGTGTGTGTGTGTGTGTGTGTGTGTGTGTGTGTGTGTGTGTGTGTGTGTGTGTGTGCGTGTGTGTGTGCGTGTGTGCGTGTGTGTGTGTGTGCGTGTGTGTGTGTGTATGTGTGTGTCCTCCTGAGTTTCCAGCTGGCGGAAAAAACATCTAGCAAAGTGCTAATCCGGCTCTCATGCTCTTGCCCAGCTAGCATCAAGCTTTGGGGAGCAGAGGGGAAACACTCGATCGATCCTCCTGCCTGCCTGACCACGTGAGAGGTCAGCTGTGGCACACATGACTGGAGCATACATTATCACACATTGGCACACACACACATATACGTGAGGAACACTGAGTGCGTGTCAGAGTGCATGAATACCACGTACATTCACACACAAGTGTGCACCCGTTTCTGTGCAAGCCTAGACAGAGACCACGCACACTGCAGTGCTCCCTCATTCCCTTAAGCAGTCCATCAAAAATGATCAGTTCATCTAATAGGTCAAGCCATGAATGGAGTCTTTAATTAAGACTTTCCTCAGCCTATAGTCCTGCACTTTAATCTTCTGCATCTCATTAGCAGTGAATAAACAAGCCTGTCAAGGATGTAACTTTTTTCAGGATTTTAGTTGAAGACATGACTCACAATAGTTTATTTTATTTTACACACAGTGACCAGTGGCTGTGTGTGGGTGTCATTCCACTCCATATGCTCTAGTGCCATTAAACACTTCCCCGCCTTTTCTCTTCTCCTCTACAAAGAGTGTGAAAGCAGAGAACAGCAAGGAGCAGGACATCTTAAACTTTCTCAGAGGAAGACCGAGGTTAATGTGACCATCAGTGCTACTGCTGCGTGTGGTGTCCCAGCAGAAGCTGACGCATAATCCATCTTGATTTGAGCGCTAAAGTAACAGAAGACAGAGAAGGATAACAGAACAGACATGGAGGAGGGTACAGGAAAAGGGGATCAGAGCGCTCACACATGCACAGTGTGTGTGTGACTGCTGACCTTGGGTTGGCCTGCTGCGGCCTGGCTAAGCACTGTAATGATGAAGCACCATGCTGACATGGCGGTAATGATGTTAGGATCAGGGCACCTGAGGCCCCATGCACCCTGGGGACATGAACTCACATTTTTGCATGCAACGAACATAAGAGAGTGAGAGGGAGTGCTTTTTGTCACTACAGTTCACAAACAGTGGCGATGGCAGCCCATGCAAAGTGGTATCAGGTTGTGTTTGTATGTGTGTACATTACAGCAGCCAGATGTTCCTACATGTTTGGTATATCCGTGCACATATACGTGTGTGTGTGAAGCCACTGTAGAGCCAGCATTTATCCGGCTGAGGCAGATCGTCAGCCAGCATCTGCTAATGGCAGGCCTGGTTATAATTAGGAAGGCCATTAACACTCCTTCATTATTCAATTGATCTGAATTTATGTCCCTTCCTGTGCTCTCTCACGCTCCTCCTTCGCTCTGTTGCAGTCTCTGTTGCTGATCTTTCTTGCTCACTTTCTTTCTTTACTGAATGTTTAACGCACAGCCGTTCCAGTGTGTGCGCCGTGTCCAACACTAGAATACCGTGTTTGTAGTTGACAGCAAACAGATGTGAATGTGTGATAGTGTGAATGTCAAGCAGGTTGCTCCTGTAAAAGAGCAGGCGTGTTTAGACACACTTCTCTGAAGGAATAATGGTTAAAATGAATGAAAATTCTCCATCTGCTCTGGGTTTTCTTGGATATTAATCAGGAGCCTCTGGGTGGCTCGTCCTCGCTGATGAGCTCGATGGGAGGTGTAGAATCGTAAAAACCTTCCTCTGCTTGTTCATGCTGTCCTTCTGAACTCTTTGTCTCTTCACCATTTGTGGAGGTCTTTTCTGCTTCTCCTTGACTCTTTACGTCTTTCCTACAGCCTCTTCCTTCCTCTCACTGTGCCTCGACTCTGTTACCTCCCTGTTTTCTGCCTCTTGTTTTTCATAGTCTTGTTTTTGACTCTGTTTTCTCTCCTTCTGTCACACTTCTCCCTGCGCTTCCTCTTTTCCACCTTTGTCTCTTGCTCATATTTTTCTCTCTTGCATCTCTCTCTCTCTATTCTGACTCTCTTTTCCCTTTTTTCTTTCACAGTCTTCCTCTTCCTTTCTTCTGACTTCCGTCTCCTAATGTAAACCCTCGACTGGTTTCAATTAGTTCATTGTTTAGCCTGGAATGATTCATTTATTGACTGAATGCAGTGTGTGTGTGTGCGTGTGTGTGTGCCTCCAGACCACCAGTTTAATTGATGATAATGGATGCTGTGATGTTGTAAATGAAGCAACAAGCTGACGTTATGTTATCTGCCCTCTCACTCACTCTCCCTCTTTTTCTGAACTTCCTCTGAAGCTCCCTCGTCTCTCCTTCCTTTAGTTCCGGCCACTTCAACAATTAGTGTCTTATTATCTCCGTCTGTGGTAATATATTCACTGTAATTAATTCGAAGTTGATTATTCAGTGCTGTTGCTATCTTTTCTTTGTTCACTTTTTGAAGACTGAATCATATTAAAGTCGAACAAAATTAACAAAAGAAACTGCAAAACACAACCGCAAGTTAATCTGAATATTTTTTTTTTCTCAGAGCCAAAACTAAAATGTGTGATACACTTAAGATAATTCCCACTTTCACCTCACTGACCAAGCAGGTTGATTGTACCTGTCGCATTAGTTTGACATTACATCAAATCTGATTAAAACATTATGCTTTCGACTCTTCCCACTTGCATCTACATGACCAGGTAAAATCTGCCAACCTGCTCCAGCAGAAAAAGCGAAGTGAGATTTAAAGCACTGATGGACCTTTGAAGCCTGGCAGTCCTCCATCAAAGCAGCCACTGGCAGAAAGGTCACCCCGATAGGTCACGTCAACAGAAACACTAGATGATGTGTCAATTTAGTGGATAACGCACTCTGCATGGTTGCTGCATTGAGAGTCCCTCGTAGTGCAGTAGTATTTAGGACAGTTGTTAATTCACGCTTATAGCCACGGTTATGATGTTATCTGATGTATCTTGGAACAGAGGAAATGAGATTGCATTGTGGAAAGCGAGACAAGGGCCCTTTTCAGAAGAGCTTAATGTCAGAGGCCTCTGGTTCGGGCCCTGTCTGGCTCGGATGGATCCTTAACAGACACGCAGCTGTAATGCTGACTCAGTATGGGCTGGAGTAATTGTGCTTACACTGTACCCCTGTTCTACATTGTTAAATCTTGATAATGTGTGCCACAGTTTTGCATGCAGGACATTGTTACAGGCTGTATCTGCAGTCACTGATCAGAGATTATCAAGCACAAGTTTTAGACACATGGTGCTGTATAGATCTAATTACTAAGCAGTTTGCAGAGTACTATCTCATAGGCAGTGTTGGGAAGGTTACTGGTTAAAATGTAATAAGTAATGTAACAGTTTTATTGACTTCATCAAAGTAATGTAACTTATTACATTTGATTACTTTTCAGGATCATTAATTTAGTCTGTTGGTGCCTTGTAGAAAATTCACAGTTTAATGACCTCTCCTAGTTAATATTTAATGAAAACACAATTCTGAATTATGTTTGTCAATGTTATTAGACCTGATACCAGGTTGGTGACCAGATGTGCCAACAGAAGGCATTCCTACACAAAGCAATAGAATCAATCTTATGTTCTACATATAAGATTTACATGTAAACGAATATATTCAGATGTAACCACTTTGCCATCACAAACATTTTGATTAGAAACTATGATTTAATTACACTTTCTCAGTAGCTGTAACAATTACAAATACATTCATTTTGTAATTTAATGACGTAAATTCATTACATGTAACCCAACTCTGCTAATGATCTTTAAAGAAATTAATGCATTTACCTCTAACGCATTGGGATTATTGAGACAGAAAAAACCAACAACAAATAAACTGGATCCTTTCAAATACTGTGACCAGCTGAACACGGCTGGGAAGTGTGTTTCAGATCAGTCAAAGACAGACAGGGAGCGTGTGTTTGTGTGGTACATGTATGTTTTGTCTTGTAGCTGTGCTAGTATACTGGTGTGTATTGGAGTGCACACACAAGTGAGACTGACTTTCTTATTGGCTTGCATTTAATATGGCTGCCGCCAGAGCTCAATAGACACCCAGCTTAATTAATAGGATGCAGAGCAACTCCATTCATTCCTAATGCTAGCTTTCTAATTGATCTCTCCATAATGGCTCCAAAGTGCAGCCCAGAGGGCGGGGGCTTGTGTACCAGGGGTCATCCATCAAAGACACCGGACATCCTCTCTCGGCAACATGAATAATGTTTTTCTGACTTGTTTGTTTTCATGTCTCTCTCTTATTTGTTTTAATCTCTCATCTGTTGTCTTTTCTCACCTCACTCCTCTCTCTCCCTCTCTTATGCTTTCTGGCCTACTGCAAATGCACATACACATACATACACACTTCACATATATAATGTCTTAAATACATAAGTTTATTTGCTTTCTCCACCTGCCTTTCACACTCACCGTGTGCTATCACACGCTTGGACTCTGTGTGTGATAGCATGCCGTGAGT
The DNA here is from genome assembly GCF_021018895.1 of Seriola aureovittata. Classification (NCBI taxonomy): domain Eukaryota; kingdom Metazoa; phylum Chordata; class Actinopteri; order Carangiformes; family Carangidae; genus Seriola; species Seriola aureovittata. The sequence goes on along the minus strand of NC_079383.1, from coordinate 3,180,319 downwards.
GTATGTACTGTATCTACAAATTACCACATCAGAATGAAAGACGCCTCAGTTTTCCAGTCTGCCGTTCTTCTCTGTGTGACCAGCAGCCTGCTGTTGTGTTCATACCTTTGTAATAACCATGAACTGGTACCACCACCAGCTCTAAATCTGGCCCTTTTTAATCCATGGATACAGAATCAATCAGCAGCAGGCGACAGCAGACCAACACATGACCTATCAGGTGTTGTTTCTCTACATAAATAACATAGTATTTATATAAGTATACATTATGTGTTCATTATCAGCTCATTATTTAACTGCTATCTTGAAAGCTGACCTTGGCCTTAGAGGACAGGGAAGCTGGACTGTATTGGTTCAGTTATTACCAGTCTTTTATGTAATGGAAATATTGGGTAAAATCATTGGTTTTCCATCTCTTCCACCAGTCACTTTTTAATTAAGATTTGGATTAATAAATAACACTCCAGCAATGTTGATCACCAAGCGTAAACCTCCGGGGCTGAAGAATGAAGCCAAAAAACTGCAGCCAAAAAACTGCAGTTCCTCTAATGGCCAATCCCCATAGACTCCCATGTTAAAATGCCCAACTTTACAGTAGAAATAAACAAGTTTACTGTCTGGTACAAAACATGGTTTTGGTCTCTATAGCATTTTCCTCCTTCATGACAACTGAAAATCTTATTAATGCTTAAAGTTATGCATAATTGAAGGTGCGGCCGCTTTGAGTGACAGGTGCGTGAGCCACAGTTATTAAACTGGCATGCACTGAACTTTCGGCTTCACACGCACCACCATTTTGGGATTAGCCAGGAGTAAGGCGGTGTCAGGCACTGTGGGTGACGTCCATCTTCATACACAGTCTGTGTTGATAACCCATTGAATTTCAAAAACTCAGTTTGTTCTTTTGAAAAGTTTGTAGACAAACTATCCAAGTTTTGTCTTCCTTTAGATGGTAACAGTGTTTGTTGGGTTTCACACCCCACCCCGTCTCACTGTTTGCCTCTTCAGCTGTTGTGATGTTCGGTGGACTTTAATAAGATCCAGAGGGAACAAAGGCAAGGACTGAAACAAGGGCAGAAAATATGGCCTGTGGAAAACAGATGGTGTTTATATATTTTATATGTATGTTTGACAGTGTTCTTCGGGTGGTAAATGTGTAAAGTTACAGTATAACCCCCATCATCTTCGTGATCAAACCTCTCTCTTTGTTTATCTCTTTCTTTTTATTGACTCTGATCCTTTTTGACAGGTAATTGGCCCAGGAATGAATAGAGGTGTTTTCTTACTTTGGGTTCAGACCCTGTGGATCAGAAGAGTGTGTAAGTGTGTGTTGTGTAGTGGTTATGAGAGCTAGACTCTGGGTCACACTGCTGCTCCATCTCTCATCTTGTCATCATTGAATAACGATGCGGTCGCATCTTTCTCGGCTGTCACCCTGAAACCCTGTTAATTGGCCATCAGGAAGATGAGAGCGGAGACCACAGGAACAGAACTGGCTTCTCACTTCACATGGTGAGTTGTAGTTGAATGAGGTTGATTTGCCAACAGGCCAGTCTGTCCTAAAAGTTGAGATTTGGTGTCTGTTTGAAGAGGTGGCTGCCTCTGCTTGTACTGTCAGACAACAGCTGCTTTGAAATTCTTTATGATACAGCTCATTATCCAAATATTGGACAGACTCCTCTTAGAACTATTTACAATGCTGTTATACTGGTAATGACTAAAAGACTAAACAGACCAAGACAAATGCAGACAGACTAGCAGGCACACAAATACAAACAGTATGTGTGAGAAAGGAGAAAGGCACATTAGTCTATGTCCATTCTAAGCCAAGAGTGGAAAATAAAAATGTCAAAGTGATGGAAAGAGTGATTCACAGTTGTTCGAGCAGTCTCAAAGTTGTTCAACAGAAAGAACAGACACTTCATTTTATCTATTTTATGACAGCAGCTTAACATCTGAGACTGATGTGTGAGGCATTAAGTTATTGTTTCCACACAAATCCTCACTTTGACTAAAATGGATTAAAGGCAAACAAAGTCTTCGGTAATTACACACAACTGTACCAGACAACACGAAACAGGCTACAGAAGTGATTCATTGTTGGACAACTTAGAAAAGACACAGATGTGATAGTTGTTGAAAATGCTGCTGGTTTTTCAGTTGGCTATTAAAACTGGGTCCAGTGATGATTTATTCTTCATGTCAAATGGAAATGTAATCAATGAATAAACATGTACATTTACATCTCAATGTAAGTTTCAGCAAAGGGAATTGGTGTAGCATACAGTCTGCTCTCCCACATTTTGCATTAGAAGACAATCGCTTGAATGTTCCATGGAAAACTAATTAAATGTGTTTCCTCAAGTGAGTCAGTCTTTATTAAACAGACCAAATGTATTCTAAAAAACACAGGAGTCATATAGACAGTGATGCTGACCAGTATCCTTCTAACATGATCAGAGCTAACATCAACTGTACACCAGTGCAACAGACAAGGAGTAACTGATTGTAATATGACTGAAGCCCTCGAGCAGCTCCAGCCCTGGCTGTGTTGCATCGACAAGGTTTGTGATTGGAGGGGGATGATGGAGAGGGTGATGTGTCACAGCAGTGAAAGGCCTTTTCCCACTGTGGGGTCTGCGCTCATTACAGCTGCTCTGATGAGCTGCTGTGTTCAATGCTGAAGACTGTGTGGCAGGGCAGCTTCTCTACTTTTTCTCATCAGCTCTCAGCTCTTGTCTTGTGTGTAATCTAATCTAATCTAATTACCAGAGATGAGCTGTACTCTCGGCTAACTTCCTGGCGCTTTTCTGGTCCGATAGCTCTTATGCCCCACCCCATTAGTGGCCGAGCAGCTGGCTGTTTCCTCTGGATCTGGTTGAGGTTGTGGATTTAGTGGGATGGCTGCAGGGCTCTATGGGCTGCGACGGGCTGTCACTGTGCAAAGTGGACTCTCCTGCAGGTTCTTTTACCTTGTTAAATGAAAACTGAGGCTCTGACCTCCGTGGATTGTGGTGGATGGAAGCTTTTACAGTGCAGTTAAGAGCTGACAAATAAATTCATTTTTATTATTCCAGCTTGCTCTTTCCTAATCATATAGAGCACGTTCAAGAAAAGTCTGACATTTCCTATACAGCATGAATAGAGAGTAAACCCAAGGATGAGCTGGCAGAACACTGATAGACATCACTGTTGGACTGACATTTAATCTAAAAAGAGAAGTGGTAAAAACCATAAATTCATTCAGGGTTTACCACCTTAAAATGCTGTGCACGTAGCACAGCACATATAACATATATGAGAAAACTTACTGTAAAGCCTTCACAAATATTATTCTCATTAATAAATCACATTGAGATCAAGAGGTCATGCCAGTAAATCCATGACAGAAATATGTGAGGGTGGATGTGTGACATACTTCCTGTTCAGCCTCTTTCTTCAGGATCTACCCTAAACCAGCTGTCGCTATCTTCAGTTTTTCAGTGCATTATCTCTTTAATTTTATTTTCTTCAATTTCTTTCCTCATTGCTTTTCCTTATTCTCCTCAGCACCTCATTATCCTTTACCTAAATGCCACCCTCTTCTCTCTTACTCCTCTTCCTCATGTTTTGTCCCTCTGTCGGTCAGTCTCACTCTCTCTCTCCCCACGTTCTCCCTCCCTAGCCTCACCTCTTTCTTCACCTTTCTCTCTCCTTCCGTTCTTAATTAGCCGGGGGCTCATCGGCTCAGTTTAAGTTACAGGTCCTCTCCTCCCTCTCCTCCCCACCCTGATTTACAGCTGCTTAATATTTCACAGCTGATGAATCATTCAGGCACTGGTGGCTCTCCTGTTGGTTTTCTGTCGTTCTGATCTTGGTCAGGATACAATTTTGGTTCGGTGCGTTAGTCAGCTCTATTTGCAGGATGGCCGCGTTCTCTAATGATGGTTTTCATTTGCCTCAAGTACGAGGATAAAATTTGCTCCTGGTTTTTAATTCACCACCCACTCTCTCACTTTAAGCTGTCAAGAAGTGATATCAAGATCAATGGTTAATTAATAGAAGGGGTATTTTAATGACCAGAAAAATTAGCATTGTCTGTGTACAGTTTTTATTTTCATGTCTGCTTGAGGGGATTATGAGTGTGTGGACAAGAAGGCTGCCGGCATGAGTGCTACGATGCATTTCTCTGAATTGTCTCTTCCCTCCCCTCCACGGGCACATTAAAACTTTACAGAGCATTCAATACAGACTTGAAAAGCCAGCTGTCCAATTTGCTCCACTCTGTTCGTGATCTCTGAAGTGCCACTGTTTTTTTCCAATTGTCTCACAGACGTTTAAATTGCATTGAAAGACGACGCGACTGTCTTATTGCCTGCCATGACATCGGCTGTGCCGGTGTGATTTTCCACATAATGAGACGTGTCTCATTGCCAGCAGCTCCACACAGGACTGCCATCAAAACCACACAGGGATTGTAGAGGCTCACTGAGTCACCAGCTAATTTAAACTTCTGTTTTTAGGTGATCAGTGTAGGTGGTATCCTCCGTCTTTATGATGGATTACAAAAGGAAAAAGAGGCTGAGATAATGGAGTGTTTGTTATATGGTTTAGTTAACACTAAATGTAGCACATATCACGGTGTCGATATCCATCCATCTATTGTTACTGAATAAGCCTTTCAGTTCTGTTTGTACTGGATGTGATTATATTTAACCCAGCTCCATCCACTGAGTCTCATTGTCATGAAAAACTTTCCTTTGAGATCCGAGTTTACTTAAGAGTACAGTGGATCTGTGTGAAGGTCAAACAAGACATTTACATGAAACGGACTCTCATGTTTGTCATCTGTGAACCTGTGCCTTGTCTTTGTTATTATTATTAAACACCAATTGTTGTGAGGGCACGAAATTGAATCTGGCTCAATACATATCATCTGTGCAAATAAATCACGGCTGATGTAGCAGCTCTGGCAACTGTGTTTGGATAGAGACAGGTAATTGAATGAACTGAGGACTCATATCAGTATCCCAGCCAATATGTTGAGATGGCTCCCATCCAGAGACAGGGCACATTTATTACAAAGTGTAGGGGGAAACACTGAGTTATTGATGCTTGTGATTCCTGTGCCGTCACTGTACGACTTGTTTGACAGGGAAGTCTTAATAACTTTTTAATGTGCTGTGGAAATGCTTTTGGATTCTGCCAGTGATGAAAAACCTTAATGTGCTCACATACTGTAATCACAATCCTTTTCGTGACTTTTCCTTCAGCATCATCATTTATACCACAGGTCAGCGTTTTGTCTGGTGCTGCATTAAGACTTTAGTTATATAAGGTGAAGGTTGTGTAACCATTCTGCTATTATATTTGGAGTACCTGATGATACTGTTACTTTTTTATGTCATTAACTTAAAAAATGGAATGCATGCAGATAGTTCGGCACTCTACTAAGTCAATAATTAGTAACACTTGCTTTGGTAGATATCACAGCTTGCCCTCCATGATCTACCCACAGATTTTCACTGATGTTCAAATCAGGGGAGTGTGAGGTCTGTTCCAAGATCCGAGGTCTGCTATGCAGCGTTGTCCTTGTGTTGTCTTTGAGTGACTGCATGACATTTACTTCCAGACAGTGGGTCATGTAGTCTCTTCTCATAGTTCAAGTTGCAGATGATTTAGTGCTCTTTTGTTTAGTGCAGAATATATAGAGTTGCAGTAATCCAGACAGGATGACAATTTCATTAATACATTTCTCCAGTTCAGCAGCAGACAGAAAAGGCTTGATTTTAGAGATGCTCCGTGACTGATTAAAAACAAGACCTTTATTCCACACCCATGCTGTCAAAGTTGGCGAAGGTTTTCTTTTCAATAAATGCTTTTTCTTTTTTTTTCAAACTCCTTTGATGATTCCATGTAGACCCTGTTTGCATATTAACACTGCAAAGTGGAACGGTCAGTGTTGTGCCAGTTCCCACTTAAAAAGAACAAGTTCAAAGTTCAGTTCATACAGATGAAAATGAACTAATTCACGTTCATTTGTTCTGTGTTTTAAAAAAATAAATAAAGGAGGATATTCTTTTTCAACCTCCTTCTACCCATCCATCAGCAGCCCCAAATCATTGCCATTCCCAAACTAAATGAATTATTGTACACCACTGACGGACATTAGTTACATTTAAAATCTGTATATAAATATAATCTGTCTGAGTCTTCACTTGTTTGTTCATAAAACTGCTTCAAATGCTCAAACAAACTGGCTTCAGCAGTAGTAGATGCGTCTGTACCGCCAGCACCAGCCAAGCTGAGCCGTGTCCGTGAACGCCGTTCATTAAACGCGTTCATGCACAACACTGGGAACGGTGCACCACCACCCCTGTAACAGCTAAACCTTCTTGCAGATCTTCTGCAGTCATTTGGGGGTTTTACTTTGCATTTATGCCCAGCAGACCTGCAGTTTAAAAAAAAAAAAAAAAGATTTTAGTCTTCCAGATGCTGTCCTGACTTCCACAGTTTCCCTTAACTGATACTTCTTAAAGACACTGCAGACAGTGGAAGTTTCTTCTTCTTTTTATAGCCTTCCCCTGCTTTGTAGGCGTCATTCAGTGTCATTTAGTGGATAGACTACATGGCAGTAGTGGTGGGAAAGTGTGTAAAGCTGCTCTTCCACTTTTCAGAAGAGCTCACAAACCTCTGCTGCTGGGGTTTGAACTAATGTTACCACAAGTGGCTTGTTTGTGTACCTGAGTGCAAGTGATGGCGGTTTAGAAGCACAGTCTTTGGCTTTTTGTATGCTGCGCCGGTGGGATGGGTGGTTCTGTTTCCCATCTTCATTGGCTGAGGTCGCCTGCATATTTTGTGGATATTGCTCTGCTGTTTATCCAGTTTTAGAAATCTGAACCATCTCCAAATGACTGATGTTGTGTGACCTCTCTTGACCGCAGCTTAATGCCTGTTTTTTGTTTTTATGTTTTTTGTTTTGACCCTACACATGCATGTATGTAACCCAGTTGCTGTAGTCTGAGAGTGATTGTGCAGAGAGTTGACCCAAATGCAAAATGGCTACATTTATGGAAAAGTACCCATTGGTTTATCATCGTTATTGTGGAATTTTTTTTCCGGAATCAAGGTCGTTTTATCACCCAGCCCATTTTTTTTTAACTTCATTATAGAGGTGGGCGATATATCGAATATACTTGATGTATCGTGGCTTGTTCCACTTGGGATGTATAAAATGACAATATCGCGAAATTTGAGTGTAAATTGTCACATAATTGTTTTAAGACACCACATGAAGTTCTCTTTGGCGTTTCGCTCCTCTCGCTCTCTCCCTCTCACAGACACGCTCCCTCGCCCATCCAGAACGCTCAGAACACTGTGTGACGTAGGTGGGAGGTGTGTGTGTTTGTATCTGGAGTGGAGGGAACTGAAAAGTGAAAAAAGTGAAGTCTATTTTTGCTGGGAACCACTCGTCATGAGTGACAAACAGGCGAGATGCTGAATCTCTAGATTACACAAAACAGCAACGAAGCATGAGAGTGTGTCTCTTTATGCATCAAAGGGTTAAATCATGTATTTATGAAGTTCTACACAGTAGATTTCAAATTATCTTGATATAAATCGTGTATCGCGATATAGCCTAAAAAATATCGCAATATTACTTTTAGGCTTTATCGCCCATCCCTCGTTCATTAAATCAAAAATAATATTGTATTAACATTTGCAGGGGTTTTATTTACTTCTCACTTGAAAAATCAACAAAATTATAATATCTAACTGAAGAGCCCAGTGTTTAGTGGTAGAACTGATGATTCAGTAGTGTTATTTTATGGACATGCTCAGTCAGTGCCGAGGATGAGCTTTTGCCTCAGTTGTGATTGCTGTGTGGTGATTTGGTGTAAACTTTCTGTTTTCAGGCTGAATGACTCACTGCTGCCAGTTCATCATTTTCTCCACCATGACTCTGCCTCTGTCCTTGGTGCTGAATTCACTCACAGAGGAGCATTGATCTGTTTTCAAGGACCAGTTTAGGCCGGTTCACTTTCAAATGACTCAAATCAAGTCGTTCAGGTTTCATAGCAAACATTTTTCAGCTTTAATATGTCAGAGAAACTGTTTAAAATCAAAGTAGTTTAATAATCATCATTTGTTTTATGGAAAAACAAAAACTGATTATTATGATAATTCAAAGTGCTTTCAAATTATAATACAATGAGCTGTAATTTTTTTTTCCAATAGCATTCATGCTAACATGTTTAATGCATCCTCTCTCAGAAAGAGACTAAATTGTCACTTTGGACAAATTTCCTGGCTAAGTGATTCAGACTGACACAGGAAGTGAGTTTCTGCTGTAGGCAGTGGTAATGCACAATTATGCAGAGCTAATATTTTAAATTAAAAGCTGCTACACTTCCATTTGGCTTCCCCCACTATAATAACAACTCCACACTCTCCACTTGCCCCATCTCTTTCTCTGACTCTGTCGTGTTGAGCGTTCAACCCCCACACCGCCTGTGTTGTACAGTGTGAGGGTTTAATAAGACAGCTTCTGACTTCTTCTGCCTGATTCTTGACTTTGAGCTAAACTGTGTGTGTGTGTGTGTGTGTGTGTGTGTGTGTGTGTGTGTGTGTGTGTGTGTGTGTGTGTGTGTGTGTGTGTGTGTGGCCATGCATCTGTTGGATACCAGTCTTTCACTACACGTTTGTTAGCTTTAATCGCAAACTCAAACGTTCTCTGCAGTGTTTTCCATCTGTTGGCTCTTTCCAGTGATCAGACAGGTGCTAGAGAGATGTGAGCTAATTGCGTCACTGTGTGTGTGTATGTGTGTATGTGTATGTATATGTGTGTATATATATATATATATATATATATATATATATATATATATATATATATATATATATATATTTATATATATATATTTATATGTATATGTGTGTGTTTGTGGATGGAGGGAGGAGGAGGAGAGTGGATGGCAACATTAGAGGGACAACTTGTAAAAAAGCTTTAATGCTGGCAGCAGAAAGATTTAATCATGTAAGACAAACACAACTCTCCCAGCACAGGGTGCCTGATATTTCCATATTAGGTCACAGTTTGAATTTTAATTGCTCAACTTAAACTCGCTCATTCCCCTTAAATGTTGAATTTTAACTAAGCAAACAACGCTCTCTGAGAAAAAGTCAAAGATGAATGTTAGATGTTGTGACCCGTGTTTGAAGGGAAATAATTCAACTAATTGAAAATGTCCGAGGTTTAAGAAGGTTCAGGTTGAGGGAGATTGGGGGGGAAACCAAACTAGTTTGTCAAACTCATTGTTCAACTTCACTTGAATTTTCATTCTTTCTTTTTGTTTATTTAACAGAAAAAACATGCCTGCTGTAATCTCCCACGCACATTTTCCCAAATATAGTTCATGTGTTTACATTATATTGAAGTTGTTAAAATGTTTAACACATATATCCTGTTAATTGGATTTCTCTGCGTAATTTGGACAATGCTGGAAATGCCATTTCAATAGTGCATACATGCAAAAAGCATGATGATCATTGTTTGAAAAAGCTTACTATATTCATAATTAAATTATAAAATCATAACATTAAATTATGCTTTCTCAGCATAATCCTCTTTAGTTACATATTAATGACAGCATGGTAAATAGCCTGTTGAAATTAAAAAGTGGATATTTAAATGACAGCATGTAGCTTTGGTTCAGAGAGCTGGAGCTGTCAGCGTTCATATCCTTACTTGTTATTTGTGTTCCTGAGTGGAACACTGTTTCCAGAGCTCCCCATCTAAAACTGTTGTGCCACTGGAGCCTGCTGACTCTGTGTTAAATATGCAGAAGGTTGCTAGGCAACGTACGCTGTGCGGTTTAAGCCAGTCATCAGAGTTTGGGGTAATAGTGCAGGGAAACGGTATCAAGTTCCAAAAGAAACGCATCATTGAATACTCACAAGAAAAAGTTCCTTTCCTGACTGTTGAAGGTTTATCAGATAATCTGTCCTGGATTTTGAATGAGAGATCAGCTGCTGTCAATCTCTGTCTGCCTTCTAGCTTCATTTATTCCTTCATCATAATGTCATGTCATCATAAATGGTCTCTCCTCTGCCTCCCCTTCACCCTCCAACTCAGTCCCAGAGGGGGTCTTGTCAGAATGAGACAGATATGGAAGCAGACACTATCACGCATATCTGTGTATTTGTGTGTTGCTGAATCCTGTGTTATTTCAAGTTTGGGAGTGTGTATTGATGTGTGTTTATTGGTGTGTGTCAAGGACCATGGGAGCAATGTGTTGATTATATGATACTGATGGCCTAGTTGAATCCCTGACTTGGGACTTCACTAATGGACCAGAGCTCCATTGAGCCTCGGGGCTGTCCTTATGAATTTACCCCAGTAACAGGACACCAGTCAGGGGGCTTGTATCTCTGTAGCACTCCTTGACCCAAGGGCAGGAGGTGGTGGTGGGCCTCTGGCGGTATTCCTGGCAGCTCGGCAAATGGCAGGTTGGCACATGATCAAAGTGCTCTGGAAGTGACAGAGGAGCGTCCTGAAGGTCGAAGGTAAACTGCTAGCTCAGTACAGCTGACTGGTTGGTGAGAGGGTGTGGAGGCTGCTGGGAAAAATGTGATTTATCATTAAAGCCCAAAGATTCTTAATGTGCAAAATTGTATCCACATTTTCCATACTATTAGATTTATTTATATTTATCTGTCTGTCACCGAATTAGGAAACACAACGGTGATTGAGCCTTTGACCCACTGATGAAAGTATTGCAATATTTATATATTTGCAGTATTGCCAGAGAAAAATGCTGCATCAAGTTGCTGCTAATGCAAACTAAACATTTTCTGCTGCTGCAACTTGACTTTTATTATGAAGTAGTCACAGGAAATTCAATGTGGTTGTCAGTGATCTTAGCACTTATCACTATTGTTCATCAAAAATGCGTCTACAAAACAAGACGGCGTCCATTTTCAGCATTTTCTGATAGTGGATCAGTCTGAAATATTGCAGGGAGTAATGGAACAGGAAGGAGCAGCCACATTGAGCTCTTAGATGAAGAGCTGCAGGCGACAGGCTGCACACTTCCATCATCTCAGCCAGGTAACCAGGTCCTTTCACTGTGCCCTGCTGTTTGAAGATTTCTGCAGTGTGCAGCAGAAAATCACATCACAGTTGTTCACAGAATGATGGAAAAAAGCAAATTATTGCCTGACTTCTTTATTAAAATGAGTTTGTTTGGCTGCCCACAGAATTCTGTGACCCTGGGATTAAACCACATTTGATGTTACCAGCAGTAACTACAGGTGTTGCCAAATCAACCAGCACTGAAATCTTAAAGGTTGCCAATTAAAGGAAGAATAACTAGTGAACATGAGAGGCAGGCTGCTATTGAAGTCAGACGACTGACAGCCGATTTTGAATCTGGCTTTAATCCCCCTGTGTGCTGTTCCTTTTGTGTATTTCATTCCCTGTCACCTAACTGTAGACTGAAGGACTTGCGTGTCCTGCCGTCATTTTTGTTAAACATCTCAGAGCATCAAAGGTAAAAGTTACTCTGCCAGTCACATAAGCTTCTCTCCTTAGTAAGGAACATTTAGAAGACACCTTTATAAACAAAAACCTCCTTGTAGTGTTGCATACATTTTTAACATAGTTGTCCCCAGTGGGAATTTACATGCAGATTTCAGAGATTCTCTGAAATTCACAACATGCCATTAATCTCTTTATATACCACACACTTGGTTAGGAAGGACATGAACAGTATACTGCTTTATCGTGTGTCGTGGTAAATGCTGCATCTTTCATTTATTCTATGTCATAAAACAACAAAAAAGCTTTGGAGAGAAAACAGTGTTCAGGCAGTTGACACTTAGGTAACAAATGAATAAGTATTCTAATACACTTGGAGCGGTTCTTGGCAATAGGAACTTCATATCAAGTGTTGTGACTGTAATTACACTAAAAACGGCTCTTGCAGGCATCAGTGCAACCCATTGCAAATACATAACAAGGTGTATCAGATGGTCGTGCAGACTGCGACACTTCACCATCTTGCAGAGGCAGCTGGACTGGGTTCTTACCTATTTAAATGAAGGCCTACAGGCTTTATGCATAACAAATCAGAATAGTGCTGTCTGAAGCACATTCACTTCACTTTGAACATTTTAAATGGTTGCTACTGTGTGGAAGGGGCTGTGGCTGGAAAAACCATCTTGGAACAGATGTGTGTTTGCAGCAGCCGGCAAATCTGCAGGGCAGGTGCCCTGTGGTGCTGTCGTGGAGACAGAGGAGAGATGAACCCAAAGTCCAGTGGGAACTTCATAATCCCCTGGACCTTTCACAAGTTGCACACGTGGCCATGTGCATCCACACAAACACACAAACACACAAACTTTGTGTCTGCCAGTAATGGGGGGAAGGCGAGTGAAGGTGAGTGGCTCTGGCCAGCAGACACCTGCTGGCATTGTCCAGACTCTGAGCCATCCACCAGTCATTCCCTGGCTGGAGGTGTGTGTGTGTGTGTGTGTGTGTGTGTGTGCGCGCCGAGCCTGGCACTGCCATGCCTCCCCACTTTCCTCTTGACATTAGGAACTGCCAAAAATTGTAATCTCCAGAGAAGCTGCTTTTCAAGCGTCTTTCAAACACTGGAAATCTGAATGTGGCGTTTCTTTTAAATCCTTTCGGCATGTGCTAGTCTCCTAAATGTGGAGAAATGCTCCCATATAATTACAACAGTGGTCTCAGTGCTGTATCATTACAAAGATTAAGATTGTCAAAATCTTGCTTTTTACTGAGTGATGTGTGAATGTGCCAGAGTTGAAGCTGTGGAACTAAAATTACCTTCCAAACAACATCAAATAGTATAACAATTCATAGGGAACACAGAAGAGAGCGGGTAAGAAATCGATTGTCTGAGTGAAAATCAAATATTTGGATTTAGTATTACATTTTCTTGGTGGGACAGAGAAGTGTCCAGACTCGGGAGATTCACCCTCTTCACTTTATCCAATACTAATGAATTCTCTGAAATAGGATTTAGACAATGCTCGTCCAGAACACTCTGTGGAGAACAGTGAAACTCATAAAGCCCATTTTATTTATCTGATTTTGAGAGCGACATATGCAGTGTGAAGTCTTCACCACCTCAAGCTCATTGGGTCATTGAAACAGTTTCCTGCAGCCAGTGTTCTTCCACATTATAGTGAGGACACCCACCATCTGTATGAGAATCACACGCTTAAATGTGCCTGCAGTCCAGTCCAGTATGGCTTTCTATGTGTTGTCGAAGAGTGTTGTTAATGACATGTCATACGCTACTCAAACATTCCCGCCTGCACACACACACACACAGACACATTTTGATAGCTGTCACTACCCATTGGGTAAAAGCCTGCCTTCACATCTAGACTCTGACTAGCACCCTCCTCTCTCTGTTCCTTCCATCTCAGGCCTCTCTCCATCACTCTCATTTTCTCCCTCTCATCTTCCTCTGCCTCTCTGTCTTCTCTCTTTCTCCATCATTGCCCTCCCTCCCTCCTGCAGAGAGATGATGGTTGGTATGATTTCTGTGTTTTTTTTCCCTTCCCTCCCAGCAAATAAAGACAGGAGGTGCTGATGGTTGTTGGCAGGCGGTGTCTGGTAGCTCTGCTGAGCCTTGCAACTGTGTCGCTTGTAAAGAAACCCCAGTATTTGTATTTCTGACACATAATACCACATTCACACTAATGGATTCCATTCAAACACCATCCATCCACCTTAGCTTACTCCCTATTCATTTACTGCTTTGCAATGTAACAATGGGTCATTTTATCAACTGTTTATACAAATGAACCACGCAGCATTATTTTCTGGAAATGACAGGTTCATTAACTCTGAAGTTTCAGAAGCTCCTTGTGATTACCTATTGGTCTCCTAGAAATGTGCTTCTGTATAGAAACGTATTTCTAGGAGACAGGGTTGAATGGAGGCGCTGCTAACAGGAAGGGAAGAAAAGAAGGAGGGGGAGACTTCATGCCTTAACCCAGTGACATTCAGCCCTGGTGGGAACTCTTAATGCCCTTTCAACTCATTTTTAATGGACTCTGAACTCAAAGACATCCACATACACACATTTAGTCTAATACGATTTCTTTTAGTTGCAGGATATACTGTAGTTCCACATGAATAAACTGAGACAGTCATACAACAACAGACACAAACTTTCATGCCAAAAAAATGCTGCTGTATGAGGATGATTAACACAAACACAAACACTCACCACACCATCAAAACAAAGACCATAGGCACAACTGAGCTTGGCAAAGCTCATTGCTGGCATGGCAACAGTCGCCATGCCAATGCCCAGTGATATGACCCTTTTGTTGTTCTCTTCATAATTGGCCTAAAGAGTCTGCAACCAGATGAGGCTGACTTAGGACCAGAAAGGCTGAGAACACTTAAATATTCATATCCTACTGTACTTGCATCCCAAGAAGCTAGTTGAACAAGTTGTCTCGGTGCTCTATGGCTATAAACAGTCAAAGAACGGCTTGTTTCTTCTCTGTGTAATGTGCTGAGTTGATTTTGTTAAATGTGAAGCACAAAAGCAGCATTTATGCACAGCAGCAGCGTCTTGGTAAAGTTAAGAGACTTTTCTATTGTCATGATGACTGAGAATAGTGTTGTGCCAGACACTGGGCTATTTATTCAATCATAAAAGTCTCAAGTCTAGGCTGTATATGAAGAAAATAAAAGGGAATATATTTGATTCTGCAGCTTCTCATTATGTCTGCATCTGCTTCTGTTCATTCTTTGCAGCTGGTTTTCCCCTTTACAAGTTAGGCTGTGAGATATTGATTCTCTGTTAGATCAAAGACATTTAATCTCTTTGTTGGACCCTGTTACAATTTCACTTGGCACTAGATCTCTTCATCTGATTTCTCTCTCCATCCCTCTTTTCTTCGTCTGACTCCTGATTTGGCAAATTGGCTTTTTGTCTCTTTGCATGTGTTTGTGTGCATGTGTGAGGACAGAGCAGTTCCTTGTATAGAGGGTACATACATGTGTGTATTCCGCTGTTAATTATCTTTTATTATAGATGTGTGTTAAAGTATGAAAAAGAGGAAGAACCTACAGCCAGACTGAATCTCCCTGCTCTGAAATTCATTTTTTAAGGATGTTCAATAATCAAAGCTCCCAAAAAGTGCAGGACACATGTGGTGGCCATGATGCGCTTGCTAATGTGTAGATGAAAGCAAGTACAAACCTGGACCTTAATGTGGATGCCACAGAAACGGTAGACTTGTGGAAGCTATGACCTTAAATGTCAAGTAAACACTGTTAAAATTTCTTCACTGGTACAGTTCATTTAAATGTGGATTTGCTTCTATAAATTAATTTTATTTGTGTTAATTTAAGTCACATCTAATTAAAAAGTGTTATTTCCTTTAATTCAACTGTTTAAGAAACTTTGCATTCACAAAACTTGTTTTGCTGGCAGTGCAGTGGTCAGTTGTCTCCCAGGAATTATACTGTACCAAAGATATGTGAGTTCACTCTGTTGTTGTTTCAGCACAGCTTTGTGTTCACAGCTATGCATCAGCAGACACTACAGTTAAATATGTCCATAACTTCAGTTTGTGGAGAGTCATACAGTAATACAACCTGGCAGAGAACTCATTGCAATCTCCAGACGTGTGCGCGTTCGCGTGCAAGTGCTCTTCCATACTTCTCCATAAATGGAAAAGCATTTTTTGTCCTGGCCTGTGTTTCAGTACAAAAATATTACTCTTTATTAGAGAATCACGTCATGAAAAAAAATCAAGGGATCTCTAGTCTCCTCTGAGTTATTGAATATGTTGTTTATTCTGATGCCAGGGAAGCATGATATGCCCACAGCGGGTATGTTCAGATCAGACTTCATTTGAAGCTACAGACGAACTGCAAACACAGAGGTATTATCTGCTGGCTGGAGCTTGTTTTCTCCATAAACAGGAACACAGTGGAGGATAGTAGATAACTTCATCTACATCACTTCTGTCT
The DNA here is from genome assembly GCF_021018895.1 of Seriola aureovittata. Lineage (NCBI taxonomy): Eukaryota > Metazoa > Chordata > Actinopteri > Carangiformes > Carangidae > Seriola > Seriola aureovittata. Next base: position 3,164,310 of record NC_079383.1, on the reverse strand, counting down.
GTTTATGAGGAAGAGGCCCCTTCATCTTTGACAACTGGGACAAATGTACAGTGCTCCTTTATCTTACATAAAAATTCATAAAGTTATGTAAATGCAACTTTGTAAGTTTCCATCACAATCACTTTGGTTCACACTTCAGCTCCAATGAACAGTCTAGTTTGATGTTTGACAGGGAGTTTCTGGTTGTAGGCCACATAGCTGAACCATAACACCAGCCGACGTTGATAAAGCACTTAAACTGTTGCAGATACTGAAATTAATGAGAGTCCCAGACAGTGTCGCTTTTCTGTGCGATAGTCCACAATTGTTGAGTTGCAGGAAGGAGCAAACTGTTTCTTTGCACACACACACACACACACACACACACACACACACACACACACACCTTATGGTAGTGTGGATTTGATGTCCTGCAAGTTAATTAAAGCTGCTGTGGGGTTAGTGGTGCTGCACCATTCTCTGGCTCTCACACACTCCTACCTAACACTCACAGTCTCCCACCTGGAGTTGGATCAATGCTCCGTCTTGGTGTCTTGCTCTCTGTCACACACACTTGCACATTCAAATTCACACAAGCCCAATTGTATGCTTGTTCATGCAGAGAGATTTGTGCGTACTGCACGTGCAAACTCTCACACAGCATTCTAATCTCGTACTCCCGCCAAACTTTCTTCTTCATGCCTCGCAGGTCTGTTCAGTATTCCAAGGCCACTGCTGTTCATACCCCCTTTGAGACAGCTTAGCTTGCTCCTGTTGTGATTACTTTTCTCTCTGGCAGCCATTACAGCAGAAATCCTGTGTATTGTCTGGAGGTTCTTGTTTGTGTGTGTACCACCCACATCTTCATGTGCTCGATGTATTACACCTGCTTCTGAGAAATCTGATTCTCTCTGGTTTATTGTTGGCGCTGCAGCCACAAATCAAAGTGACTGATGGAGTGAGTGATAGAGTTGAGTGAGTTCACCATTGGTCGGCTGGGTGTTGGACTTTTTCCATTGGTTCTTCCTCTTTCAAAATGATTTGGCACAAACAGTTTCTATATTACGTCATCAGGGGGTATTTCCTCAGATAGAGACCGGGGCATTATTTACGTCTCCTCTAATTCCCTGTTTGATGTGTATAATTGGTCATACTGGTATTTTATCATGTAGCCTTGTTTGGACACGCTCCTGTAAAAGTTACTGCGTTATGTGTAATACAAACTCAGCATTTCTTGTAATCATTTCAAATTAAAAGCCCTCTAATGGTTCAGTGGACAGACACCCTTTATTTCTTAACAGGACTTTTATTGCTGTACCGACGTGTTGCGGCATTGTGCTGTTTATGCTATTCAGATGGGCTAGTTTCTTTAGCAGTTAGCGGTGGCTTCTCTCTGACCCTCTCACTCTCCTCTCTCTAGCTCCTTGGTGTGCTGTCTTATTTGTAGTTATTCCTTTGCCTCCATTTGAGACAATGTTGCAGGTAATAAATGTAGTTGTCATAATGGAGGTGAGGCTCTGTGAATCTGAAGCAGAGAGGGTGGCGGTGGCGGTGGCGGCTCAGGTTGCGTCAGTGAGGGTTGATTCATCATATGTGAGGCCAGTCTTGGAACATACACGCTGCATGCTCTTAATGAATGAATGAATGAATGAATGAATGAATGAATGAATGAATGAATGAATGACAGGTATACAGAGAGGGCCTCTAAAAGCTTGATGGATTTTTTGGCTGGCCCCCTAGGATTTCTCCTGGTGCTCCCGATGGTCAGTCTGATTCTGGAACAGTCTACAGTGAAAACAACAAGTAAATCAGAAATGGACTTTTACTGTGAGCGCTCGCCCTCCTTTGACAATAGCCTATTTGTTTTTGTATTGACAGCACATTGTGCTATTGGGGAGACTTTTCTCTCGTATCATACTTTGAAAACCCATACATGGTCCAGCCATACTGGTTTTTACCCAGTCTTGTTATAAGCAAGACTGTTATTGGTGTCTGGAGGCAGCATGAAAGCTTTGCTATTTGCAACTCATTATGTAAAGAACCAGCCTTTGAATTAGTTCTCTCTCCCCTTTGTTCTTTAGTCTCAATCACATGGGATTAGTAGTGTGTGTGGACTTCATGTAATTAATGCCACTGCCCCCCAACCTCTGTAGCTTGATGGATACACAGGCACAGGATAGTGAGATTATCTGAGAAGCGTATAAGATCAGATCCTTGAAATGTGTCACTTCTTGACTCTGCAAAACAAAACCACTAGATATTTGGATTACATTAGTCTTTAGTGTGTAAGTACTAAAGTTGCCTTTTTCTGTCACACTCCACCTCTATCTGTCTTTATGTTAAAGGAATGCTCAACAGTAATGTTTTAACAAACACTCACCACCTATAACCGTGACAGGTGGCACTCCATGGTTTGTAGGACGCGTCGACACTAAAATTCCACGTCGAATAATTTTTAAAATCGACAACGTCGATTACGTCAGATAATCGTCCCAGCCCTAATTCGAAACATTCATAGCTAAATACACTTCCTCTGTTTCGTGGCAGCTCCTCATAGCCCTGAAGCAGGACATGGCATGTTATTGATTCACTGGTGAAAAGATGATTGTTTGAAACATACTGAACACAAGGAGTAATTGTGGACAGGTTCCAAAAGTTTGGTCAATGAATGGGAAACTTTTTTTTTGTCATTGAATCCATTGCAACTATTATGAAAACTTTGCAAGCGACAAACTTTTCAGAACCGCATAGCAGCCCTACAGGGGGCCAGTATTTGATATTCAAAAGAGAGATTTTCAGTGGAGCTTTCCTTTATGGTTCAGTTTGATCACCTGCGCATTGTTATATTGTTTGAACAGTATGATTTGCTGCTGTCCTTCCAGTTAACTTAGGAGACATTGGTTTCTGCTTAGCAATGCAACTCTGGAAAATGGCTTAGGCACACTGTAATTAAAATTTGAGTTTCAACTCGTAACCTTGTCTCTCTCTGTTTTTAAATCTGTTGCTGTAAGTAGCAAGCAACCACTGGGAATATATGACAGCTTATTTTAGCAGACGAGGCAGAGGTAGAAATTCTTGCTCTGTGGATTCAGCGTTCCAGCTCCTTTGGGAATACAAAGCACTGTACAGTCAAGGTGAACAGCCTCCATCGAAATGCCACTCCATCTGCTCTACAGGTCTCTCTAAGTTAATGGACTTCTACCTGACTGTGCATTTCCCTTCAAAAAGGTGCACTGACCCTTCCTGAGAAATGTAGAAGTGACCAAGCATCACAGGCTGCCACAGCTAAGAGAATCTATGGCTGTCGGGGGCGTGCTGTAAAGTGGGCACTGATTGCTTTAAAATGATGCAGTGATGGAGATGGCATCTTAAAGTAGTCACCTTCTTACCAGGTGTCAGGAGCCTCTCATGTCGGAAGAGGCAGACTGAAATATGACCCTATGTTGCGGTCAAGTCTGACTGAGTGAAACTTCTGAACTCCATTTTTCCTCCACCTTTTGGAGAAAAAATGATCTCATATATGATGAGCTTGTGTAAAGGAGCTTAGGCGTGACCTAGAGAACTCTTGATCACAGAGATGCAAAAGTTGCATGTTTGGAAAATAAATGTTTCACCTCATCTTGCTGTTTTTAATTTTTTTCAGCAACATTTTGTCTTTAACTGCTTTACTACAGTTTAATCAGCAAACATGGCAGGTCTCCGTGAAGGTTTTCCAAGGCCAGGTGAACACTATGCTGCTGAAATAAACAGCAAGACATCCATTTGAGGTCGAAAGTGTTGATGAATTTGCAAACAGAGTGCATTAATCCGGTGTGTAGCAGTATACTTTTCTCTTTCACATGTCAACAGTTCATGCCTCTTGAAGCATGTGGTGGCACAGTAAAGAAAACTCCCCAACACTTACACAGATATTAAGTGTGACTGTAATACTGCAAACTGCAGCCATCGGGAACTTGTGTTTTCTTTGGTGGCTGGCTTCCTGGGCTCTCTGTCAGAGCCATTACAACTCTCATCTGTATCAGTCAGCTCCATCTCCACAGTCATCCATCAGTTAATCAGTGTGCAGAGCAGAGCACCGTTGCCTCACTTCTGCCGTGGTAAGCCAACCACAATCACGAAAACCTGCTGCAAGGTAATTCAATTAATAGAATCTGACATGTGGCTTTTGACTGGGCCATTTTTATAAACTTTGAAGAGAAATGATACAAAAATATAAAATTTCACGTTTTTCTTTGAATGATGTTTAAACATTTTCTAATTTCATTAGTGGATAAATCTAGGAGAGTGTTTTTTTAATCCCTTTTTATCCATAGGACAAACATCACATCCATCAAGCACAGTCATTTGAAGGGTCTTACCTTCGAATAATGCTCACTATGGGGCTCTTGGTCAATGAACCGATGAACTGGGTACCAGCTGACTTTATTGCCTAGATTTTGCAAACCCATTTCGGGATCTGAGCCTACAACCATTTAGCCTCTAGCCAGCTCCCTCTCTCTAGCCAGTCCAACATCTGATCAGCTATAATGTATTGTGCTTGAGTGGCCTCATTATCTTTTCGTCACATTTCCAGGGAGGTAGGAGTGGAGGACGGTCTGGTTCACACGTGTTCCTGTTTAACCTGAAAAACTGCTGCCAGCAGCTTCCTCTGTGTCTCATCATATCACTTTGGTAAAACTCACTTGGATGATATGCTATTTGGCAAATGCATCTATAATTCCTGAGGACTGAGTCTTAAAAGTTTTAAATAAACTCAAATATATCTTCTATATGATGTCCCAGTTGGAATTGAATCCTCAGCCTTGACGGCAATGGTACTCCTCTGGTGATTTACACAGGACACAACGCAGACAGGAAGAGGAAATGTGTTGGTTGGGATGCTATATTTCTCGGCTAACTTTAAATTCAACTTCTCCAGCCTAGCCATAAATCTTGGCTGCCAGCCTTAGGGCACCTTCAGTCCCTTTGCCTCTCACTTTGAGATCTGGCTTCCTCTGAAATTTACGTTGCTCACCTTAGGCCTGACTACTGCGAGTAATGGTGCCCTATAATTGAATGAGTTGGGTACAGGCTGAATTGCTGTATATATTGACTCCTTTGGGTCCCTCACCAACAGTTCTTATCATGTCCCTCCTCCTTTCCCCGTGGCTAGTACTTCCCCTCCAATGTTCCTCTCCTTATTAACACTCCTCTGTGAGTTTTCATCATCATGAGCAGGGAGGAAATTGTTTTTCTTTGACACTCAAACTCATTTAGAGAAACTTTTGGCGGTCTTTTATAACCTCTCCCAGCCCCCTCCCGTTTATCCTTCTCCATCCTTTTCTTAAACTCCTGCACACATTCAAAGCCTTAATGACGAAGCCTTCCTCTTGTTAATGTCCATCTTCCTCCGCACGCTGGCAATTACCACCCTCGACTCCTCCTGTCTGTGAGCATATCTTGCCGACCATTTCTCAGTGGCCCTTCAGCAGCCCACTGCCACTTATTCCCATGAGTCACCAATGGGGAGCCACACAGATGAGCGTGCACACGCACATCCTAGCACAGCCGCAGGGGCACAACTCAAACATACACACACTGACACGCGCACAAACAAACACAAGCATATTGTCTGAAGGAATGACATGCTGTTGTGCACTGTTGTGTAGTGCTGTGTGTTTCTAACAGCCACATCCTGCTTTCCCAAAACAAACTTATTCGTCATGCTGTGTGATTTTGTTTGATTTAAATATTCCTTTAACTGTTTATGTAAGCTTAATTCCCTGCCCTCTTCTTCTTAAAGATATGTGAGGGGAGTCAGCTGCTGTGGCTTTATCCCAACAATATGTTAAAAGTGCCTGGTTTGTTTTTCCTTTTAGTGGAATTAGTCTCTTTTATCAGCTGCATGAGACTACAAGGATAAGAAATGGATTAAATATCGATATAGCGTACAATACTATGCAAAAGTTTTGGGCACTAAAAGCAATGAGGATTTTTTACATCATTTTATGTCACAGTGCAGCAGCAAACAGAAAGGAAACTCCAATCAAATCACCCATTACCTTTAAAACAGCCCCGATTCTCTGAGGCACACCTGTGCACAGTTTTTAGTACTGGGCAAGTAGGTTGTTAAAAGCATCTTGGAGAACTTCCCACAGTTGTTCTGTGGATTTAGGTTGTCTCAGTTGCTTCTGTCTCTTCATGCAAACCCAGACTGACTTGATGATGTTGGTTCTGTATTGCAAGACTCTGAGTTGTTGATGGTACTGTCTGATGGATAAGAATCTAAACATCCGAAGTTCCTAAAACATTTGTAGAGTACTGTACATCTACTGAATGTAACTGGTATATTATGTATGCATCAATATTAAACAAAGCTGATTTTGATTATCACATAGTTAACTACTGAATGTTTAAAGGTGCTATTGTACGTTTTGTTGTTGCTACATAAATTAGAAATACACATTAACAGCTGTTAACTTACCTTATCAGACTGAATCGGGGCTAGCTGGTTAGCATGCTAACTTCAGTAAAGTGAAAGAAGCGATAGAAATGGAAGCAAAGCAAGAGAGTTGCTTCCTACTGCTGGACAGCTCTTGGGGAGTAAAAGAATGAAGTCTGATGCTGAACTTGATGCTAACACTGGCTATGTAGCAATAGCAAAACTTACAAATAGCTCATTTTAACCCTCAAATTTTAACTCCACACCATTTTCCTATGGAGTCATTCATGTCTCATTGCTGTTTGCTGATATCATGGAACATTGGTAACAAGAACTGGCTTTATATTCAGGGAAATTCTGCTGGGAAGACTAAATGCATCCTCCTGTTGCATGCAGATCATGATAACGATGATAATGATGACCAGTGTGATGTGCAGGGGGTGATTGGCATTGCTCATGATAGACAATAGTTTGTTCAGGGCCCCTCTCACTGCAGCTCACGCCAGAGACTCTAGCCTCATACTAACCACCAACAGTGCTCTCCTAACCAACCTGTCAAACAACTTAGCGACCGACTCCTTCACACTGCCTCCCCAGCAACAGTGTTTTTATCAGCTAATATACTTGGCCAGCCACCAAATCTTGCTAAAGTAGTTTGTGCGGAGACTTTTTTCACTGCCTACCATCTTTTTCTCTGAAGCCCGCCAATCAAGAAGAGACTCCAAACACCTCCTTAATCCTAAAATGGCCTGGTTTCTTTTTTTGTTAATATGTTTAGTTATCAAAATGTATTTTCCTGTAGCTTTCATTTTATATCCTCTCTTTAAAAGTTGCCCTTTGTTCCTTTGCACCTAGAACAGAACTAACAGAGGCTTCAGGAGGAGCAATAAAGAGGATAAACAACAGCTCTAAAGTTAGAGAGAGACAGAGAGGGAGACCACACAAGATGACACGAGATGACACAGGATGAACACACACACACACACACACACACACACACACACACACACACACACACACACACACACACACACACACACACGACAGAAGCAGCCAGGGGAGGCCAAATGTGTATGTTTATGTTCTTCCTGACAACAGTGCGGGCCTGTTGGGAGAGCTTGTAATGTGTGTGTGTGTGTGTGTGTGTGTGTGTGTGTGTGTGTGTGTGTGTGCGCATGTCTGTCTGTTTGGGATCTCGGGATAAACTTGCTCACAGCCTTATCTCGCCAACAAGGCTTAATGAGGTAATGGAAACCACCTAGTGCATGCTGGGAGTGAGTGGAATGTAGAAGCAATGCAGCTGAGAAGGGGGAAACAGTAATGTCTTATAGGGCTACACAATACAGGGTTTAAGGTTGCTTGTTTTTATTGATTACTGATTAATTTAGAGAGAGAGTAGTGTAATATTGTTGCTTAAACTTGTGGTGTTAACATTTAAAAGTTCTGTAGCCATGTTAGTCTGAGCCTTACAAACTTACTACAAAGAGACATAAATCCTATTTTTTTTCAAGGGGATTTCACACATGAAGAGTTAAATGTAACTCCTCCACAGTATCTTGTTGTATGACCGTAAAACTAGATACCCATTGCAGAGTGGGCAAACTTTAATGTCAGGGGTGATCATGCATCATTGCATGGCCTTTCCCTAATGAGCCATAGCTGCTTTTTTTCTTCAGTTATCAGACTCTCTCTTTATAAGAAACTCTCTGCAAAGTGCTGGGCTCCATAAGAGCATCTTATTGTTAAGCCCCATCGAACATGCGGCTCAATGTCGTGTTTTTTATTTTTTTTAACCTCACCTCGTTCGACACGCAAGTTCATTTCCAACCCAATTTCACAGCCATTTGAATTGGATGGATTCGGCTCTGTCCACTGAGAGGCCACACTGGTTTCCCTCAAGCTGGAGTCGTGCTGAGAGAGAAGTGCTGCGGGAAGAAAGTGACAAAAAGATGAGGGCAGAAAGGGATTAAGTGCGAGTGAATGAGGCAGTGATAGATAAGAGAGACTTCATGTGACTAAGATGAAAAATAAATGAATGAACATATGATGTCGTTTGAAGTTGTAGGATGTTTGTTGGATTACATTTATAATATTTATGAGACTAAACATAGATTCAGTGGTGATCTCTAATGTACAGTATTCCAAATGTTGGTACACACTCTGCTGTGACTACATTGAAAATGAGTCACTTCAGGGCACCTTTAGGATTGGGAAAGGCCATATGTGTGTACTAGCATAAAATATAAGCTATTAGCACCTTCAGTCCATGAACAGGAGCATTGTAATTGATTGTGAAGGAGTGAATGCCTTTGGGTCTTTGTGTAAAGGATGTGTGAACATCAAGTTTGCAGAAGCCGTTGGTGTAAACAAACAAAACAGCTCAATATTTTTGGTCTCAAATATCAAGTTTCCTGATTCCAAATTTTCTGAATACTGAATATTTATTATGAAAAATGAATCTGAAAAAAAAGTAAACTTAAAGCTGAAAAATGCAGACAATCCATCAACATTATACATTATTGCTTAGTTGAATTATGTTTGGGAGCAGCATGAGTGTGTGTGACAGATAAGGTACAGTGGGACTGTTAAAGGAGAGGGCAGGGAGGGCCTGTCAGACAGCGGCACTCTCTGTCTCTCTGTTTTCTGTGCTTTAGTAGGACCTCCATAAACCATAAAGTCTTTTCCCCAGTGGAGCGGCCACCCTCCTTTATCTGCTGCCCTCCAGGGGAGCAGCCCATTCATGCTGCCACTCGCTGGTTTAATTGTACAGTTCAGGATGACTGGCTTTCACCTTCAGCTTCCACCAGGCTCAGCACATCTCATCCTCCTACAGTCCACTCCTTTACCTGGAGGATGGGAGAGAGGGAGGCTGTAGCAGGATGCACAGCGCTCATCTTCTTGCTTTTGCAGTGTTGCTCTTCGACACTTAAACCGATGAAATCTGTTTACTTCAGCTTAATTGAAAAAGGAAGCGATTGATTGGGAGAGCATGAGAAATACACAGCGAGATGCAGACATAAAAAAAGAGGTGTATCTTGTGAGAAAAAGTGAGAGGAGAAAGAAATAGGTAAGACTGAGGTAGACTGAGAAATGAGAGAGATATAAATGAAAAGTTTGATAGAGAAGTGGAAGACAGGCGAAGATGAGGAGTGAAAAATGGAACAGGGGACGTATACTTATAAGACCTGCTTTTGTTTGCAACAGGAAAGGGTATGATTCATTCACACCTGGGTCAAATGACTCTGCAGTAGTCACAGGTATTTATCGGCTCCGGCTCAGATCAGCAGTGATGTAAACACAACACCCAGGTGCACATGCTAATTTTCACCCCTTTTCCTGCTGTGATGTCTTTCAGAGCACAAATGCTGTAAACACACCTGTTGCCTGCCCAGCACGTAGCTGTTAAACCGAAAACACTGCAGCTACACCGAGCTAGGGGATGAAAGAGTGAGCTGCAGCCACTAAATAAGTTCCAAAAACAAACAATCATCCAACCTGAGGGTGAGACGCAACAGGTCTGTTTAACCAGTCCACATGACAACTGGAAGCTCTTTCTCCCCTGTGTGTGTGCTCTCCAAGTGCATGTGATGACAGTGCAAGAAAATTAACTGAACTGAATGAAACCTTACGCAGGGTTTTTCCTGCACGAAAATTAGGCGGGGCTGGTACTACACCGTACGACTGGGGGGGGATAATTATATTTTCATTATCTCTCCAGCCGCTGCAGGTCAAAGCCACTCACTCTATGCTTTTCAGAACATCTGTGAAGATTAAATCGATGTTTAAATCATGTAAATGTCGGCTTTAATACAGTCGTTAAGACACTCCTAAAGACTTGGTACTCTTGCACTCTGATCCTCTCCTCCACCGGCACCTTCCACTTGTGGCTGAGAACTATTCCTACTGTCAGTCCTGACACATTAACCGTAACATGAATTAACTTTTCTTTTTTTTCCCATATTACAAGAACTGCTGAAGTCTGCACTGTTTCACATGTCCTCGCGATTCTGCTCCTCACGTCGAACTCTCTTTTTAAAATAATCTGTGATTTGAGACATTTCTGCAAAAAAGAAAGCCATACACGATGGGATGTAATCAATTTTAGGGAAACTTCTCAGGAAGCTGAGTAGCTTGGATGTAAAAGAGATAATATTCATCTGGAGGGTTGCCACCTTTTATGTGAAAAAAGGAGGCAACTGGTTTGGTTTTACTTCACATTACATTATTTACAGCACTTTGAGGACATAAAATGAACAAAAAAACAGGCCAAATTTCATCAGTACCGAGAAAAGTAGTACTAGAATTTTGTCGGGAGGCTGCACGAAATTTGACAGAGGCGGCCGCCTCCCAAATCTCTATGCAGGAAAAACCCTGTTACATATCCACACTACTGTGCAAAAGTTTTAGGCACTTTAAATGTTTGGAGTCTTGGTACCAAATTCATTTTGAATTTATTTTGAGTCCTGATCTCAACAACCTAAATCCACAGAACTGTGGCAACTGGCAAGCTGTCAGTTACCTGTTTTCAGTTTGCTGAACTTTAAAGTTAATTGACAGATAAAAACTATTAATGGCATTATCTTTCAAAGGATCTTCACTTTACTTTTAGTGCCTAAAACTCTTGCCCAGTACTGCACATTAAAGGTAAATATAAACTAAAACACAGAAAATGTGAGAATACACTTATTTCAAAAGCTAATTATTTATCCTGTTTTCCAAATGTCACTGGAAGTTGAAAAAGACACAAGAAATTGCGGGAAAAAGTGACAAGTCTTTACTTGCAGAGTGCCTTGTAGTCGCTTAATTGCTCACCAAAACGTCCTGCTGGCTTACAGAAAGTCGGGCCCTGAGCTACTTGTGGGTCTGATCTAATTATCCCAAACATGACGGCTATAGAAGTCACTTCCTGTCTCCATGTCACAAACACTGAGAGGTTGTCTGCCCGCCCCCTGTCTTCCACCTTGGAAACTTGTCAGAATGTGGCTTATTTACCCATTTGAACTTGTAGTAGCATCATCTAAAATGAGGATAGGAACATGGAGATGTCAGGCTGGCAGATGTAACACACATATCACCTGTTCGTTCCAGTCTGTCTATACTGCAGACATACTTGCTTTTCATGATATTGTTTAATGAGCACTGCAGCTGTTCACTGACCAGTAACATCTGGACCCTTGATTGAATACAGCATCTCTGTCCTTGTTGAGAGGTTTCCAGGTTTTCACACCTAAACTTTACCAACATTACAAACTTTAAACAAAGAAGTTTTCAGATCCTTTACTTAGTTGAGTCATATAACTACACTTTACAAACTGAATTCAGCTCAATTGCTGAATTCAATATTTTCTGCAAAGTATTGTGTATTTACACCTGTCAGGTGAATGAAGTGGGGCAGAAAGTACAATATTTTCTTCTGACATGTAGTGAAATATAATTAGAAAGTAGCATCAAATTGCTAATTTAAATGCTAGTACTTAAGGAAAAGCACTTAGTTATATACTTTCCACCCCCTGAAAATAAATACAAATACATTTTCACAGTTTTGGAGTTGTTGAAATGTGTTTTTGATGTTTTTTTTACACAAGCTAACTGCTTGACCCAAAACTAGGCTAATAACATTACGTAGCTTTCTTTGTAGAGTCTGACCTCCCAATCTAAAACCTCAGTGGAACATTGACACCCCAAAACTCAAACATATTACTAAAGAAAAGATATATGCAAAAAACAAAGAAAGTGAAGGAGTTTACTGTACATGTACAGTAAAAGTCATCATGGCAGCAGACACAGAAGATGCAGTTTTAACACGTTCCAGCTGATGCTGAACAAAGCGTGTTGTCACACTGCGGTCATATAGTGGCTCTGACCTGTTTCTTCTTTTATCCAGTGACTTCCCCCCTCGACAAGCTCTTTAGAGCCAACTCTTCTGAGACCTCCTTTGTCATTATTATGCAAATTGGAGTATTTCACACTATCTTGCTTTGTTGTAAATAAATTGCACAGTAATTAGGAGCATGATTTATTTGCATAAGTGCCGGAGCACACTGACCAGGAGGAAAAATAAAAGGGAGGGAGCGATGCAGGGAGAAACAAGTTGAGGAGAGGCATTGTGAGACATGAGTGTGTGTGTGAGAGACAAACACATAGAGATAGACACAGAGCCTCATAGAGGAGGTACTTCAAGTGCTCTTCACTGCACAGGCTGCTGGGGACAGATCAGGCTTTCATCCCATGAGTGCTTCCTAAACCATGGCTTTATTATACTTCCTTTACTTCCTTATTATATTTATTAAACTTAATGTACTGTCCTGAGATATGTATATTTTATATTTTGCTGCTCTCTTTGCAGTTGACATTACTGAGATATCACCACAGCAGTTGCTCTTTATTGATCTGTCAAGTCAGTGTCCAATCTTCCAAGGTCCCATTTTCACATGGCGGTAATGCGCTTTCTATTGAAATACAGTCTTTAGTGATTAGGTTAGTGATAGTGATGTGTGCTTGCCATTTGTTTGTTTTTCTAATATCAAGTTCATAAGGTTGACAGAGGATATTGTTATACAAACAAACATAGCAGGTAATATTACATGTGATACCGTTCCAGCTGTATTTGTTTTTCTTTCCATTTCCATCACCATGTGTTAGGAGAGAGCATTGACACGATGACAGGCTGCTTTTGCCTCAGTAGTAGTAGTAGTAGCTTGCAGCCCTTTGCAGTCAGTCCCTCATCTGATGTGGGGAAGAAATTAAACCATACTAGAATCCAAAACTTCATGATGAGCTGTGAAGTTTCTCACCTGTGGATTTCACAAACTCACTGAAGGAGCCACATTTTCAGGTGCCGGAGCCAAATCCGTTTGTGGTTGCAGTGCATGTTGTGTTGGTTCGCACACGTCACATTTGATGCCCGAGTGACATATTAATTACAAATACTGTATGTATTTTGCTGTCTGTTGAATGTCCCGAGTATTCAATGTCAATCTCGTCTTTTTAGTTGAGACGACGTGCTCTAATAAAAATGTACAGTTGAAAGCTCAACGTACAGTTGTCAACACGCAGCTGTTCTGCCCTTACTTGTTGTTGATTGTCTTGGTTAAACTGCTAGACGAGAGAGGATAAGCTCCCTCTTATCACATCAATGTCTCCTTGAATTATAATTTGCGTGAACGGTCGGTTAATCTTGAGGGAAATTGGATTCGACCAGTGCTGTCTCTCTTGGGAAATTTCCACTTTTCAAAGTCCAGGCCCTCTGCTTTGATTAGAAGGCCAATGCTCTGTATTTCCTGCTTAATAGATGCATTTCGAGCATGTTAAGATGTGTTTGCATTTACAGCTGTCTAATCATTTCCTCGTACAGTCCTTGAAACCAGAATATTTTTTTTTCTCACATTAAATGAAAATATCAAATATTCTAAATAATTAAAGTTGTGTCCAAATCCAGATCATCTTGAACCACGTAGTGTGAGCAGAATATTTATTCTAAGACGGACTAAGCAGTGGTTTTAACTGTCGGTCGTTGTAACCAAGAAACATTCCCTCCAGCAGGCATGTTTGAGCAGCTCCTCATTTTATGGCCAGAGCAGCCACTCAGCCATCCATATTTTGACATTTACACAGTGCCGTGGGGTATCGATGGACAGACCTCAGCGGGGCTGAATGGTAATGGCCAGTGATAACCTTTTGGATAGACAGCTGGTAAATATAGAGAACCAGCAAAAAGAAAAAAACTGTGAATACTTGCCCCCTTTCAGCCTTTAATAATTTCACACCTGTATGTGGCTTTTCAGTTTGTTTGATTAAGTAAACACAGTTGTGGTTTGTCCCACACTCTGCTGTAACCCACAGGTTAAGTCTACAGATCTATACTCAAATCTTTTTTTTTATTTCTAAGAGCTCTTTGTATTTGCACACACATGCACACACACACACACACACACACACACACACACACACACACACACACACACACACACACACACATACACAAACACACACACACACACACACACACTTTTCACTGTCTGTCTTCAGATGTTTTATTTCAGTTATCCTGTCATGTTTTCTATAACGCTGTGTTATCTCTCTCCTCTTCTTGTCTCCATCACCAGCACCAGAAATTGACATTCACACACGCTGTAGAGAAATGTCAATACAAATGTGCACACACACACTTGCACACTGACAGGAGACGACACTGCAAGCTGTACTGAATCATTCTACACACAAACACACACACACACACACACACACACACACACACACACACACACGGAGTGAGACAGACACACTAAAAGAAAATACTGACATCTTCACAATTTGTGTTTTTACAAAAGAAAAATTCATTTTTCATTTTATTTTCTTCTAGCACCATTACAGCTGTCGGTGTGTGTATTGTGTTGGAAGATGTGCTCATCAATCACAATGTTCCACTTGGTGAAATCATGTAGGAATATCCATGTTTTATCACATTCTTCTCCTTCTGTTATTTTTGGTTCATGAGTTGCAATAATCACCTGAATGAGTTCATCTCATAGGGTTTTGTTTGTTTACCCATACAAACTGTAATTGAAAATCGTTGCATGTGTGTGGGGTGTGTACGTGATGTTGTCTGTGATGAACAACAGTCAGTCAACTGATTCTAATAATCAGGTGTTTAATCACTCCGAAAAGTAAAAAGCATCTTGTTGAACATCGTGCATGTTCATGTATCAGTGGGTTGATGGGATGTAAAAAGATGGTCTTTCTGTCTTTTACTGTGTATGTGTGTATGTGTGTGTGTGTGTGTGTGTGTGTGTGTGTGTGTTTGGCAGGCCAGCAGGATGTATTGCATCAGTAACTGTAGCAGACAGAGAAGGTTAGCGCTGGACCCTGATGGTCCAGTCAGCTGTGGAGTAAACACTCATTAACACATGTTCCCATTGATCAGAAGACAGAAGGACAAGGCTCACACACTCTCTCTCTCCCACACACACACACACTCAAATACTTACTTCAGGTACTTGTATTGCTTACTAAGAGGAAGTTTTCTTGTTGCAATATTTACATATAGTTAATGTTTAAGATAGATTATACATAATATTATATTTTACACACAAAAAGAAATGACTGAAATGAAGTTTTTATAAGATGCTGAATTGAGAATAAATCCCTGACAAACATGAACTTAAAAGATCAAAGTTGTCCTTATTTTGAATAATGACTTTAAGTAAGTAGATCCGTTCACTGCAGTCAGGAAATAATTCAGAATCAGGTTTGTTTAAAGACACGTTTCCAGTGGATACATGCTTTGAAATGAGCAAATATCAGAGATTCCTTGACTTGATCACCTGACCCATTTGCCGTATATGCTTGTTTCAGTCATTTCTTTCACATGTGTAAACAGCAGCTGTCATAACACCTTGATTTAGACCTTTTCAGATTTACATCAGTACCTCTTCTTTCCTCATAAATTAACCCTTAGGTTTGCTACACGGCCTTAAAGTGTTTAAGTGCTCCGACACAAACATGGCCATGTAAGTCATGCGGGCCCACAGGGAGCCTCAGCGTGTGCTGAGGGATCCCACATCAATGTCAGAGATGTTTACTGGCCATAGAGATGCATTGATTCACTGAGAGAGGTGGGATTGGAGTTGTGGCAGCGCTACAGAAGTTTTCGCCCTCTGCCGAGCGGCGCTGTGAATTTTGAGAAGGTGAATATTGATCTGAAAATTACCTCTGCATCCCTGAGCAGCTAACTAGATACAGGACAGATGAGGCAAACAGGGGCAAAGCTTTGCTGCTGCCCAGAGATCTTGGTTTTGACCTAATTAGGACTCTGCATTATTTTTAACTGAAGATCAAGGATCTTTTAATCTTTAATCCTTTATAAGCCTCAGCAATAAAGACGGTCTTCCCAAAAAAAGGCTTTCAGTAACAGGTTGAGAGCGGGAGAGGAAGTGATGGGAGCTAATGGGGGTTGAAAAGGAACAGGGGGTCTTTGGCAAGCTTTGAGCATCCAGAAGGTCTCAGATAAATGTGTGCCCTGTTCAACCTTGAAGCCCAGCCAAGTTGAATCAGTGAAATGACTAGCTCCTGGCTACCGGTCCCAAACCCAAGTACAACATGAATTAACCATGGACCTCAGACGACAAGAGACATGGAGAGAAAAGATGTCCTGGAAGAAAAAGAGGGAGGACTGAAGAAAGGAAGGAAGGAAAGACGAAGAGAAGGACGCAGTGACAGTAGGGAGCAGATGTCAGACTCGGTCTAAGTTGTCATGGCGATGCATTGCCCTAGCCGTGACTCCAGGTCATGACTTTCTGGCAAAGTCCAAGGTGAGTGGCTCTCAGCAAGGATGTGTGCGTGTGTGTGTGTGTGTGTGTGTGTGTGTGTGTGTGTGTGTGTGTGTGTGTGTGTGTGTGTGTGTGTGTGTGCGTGCGTGTGTGTGTGTGTGTGTGTGTGTGTGTGTGTTCGCATCCATGTGCTTGTGCTTGTGCGTGTGCCGCTGAAAGGCCCCGAGCAAGTACTGGCAGGGCGGCGTTAAGCTGATGACGCGAGGGAGTGAGTGATGCCGTGGGTTCACGGCTGTCAGCCAGGCTAATGGAGGGCGCCACACTTGGCTGCCCACTGACTGACAGGTGCCAGCAGAGGCCTTCGTCAAGCGGACACCAAGTCGGCGTGCCAGCTCGCTTACGGCTGTGAAGGATGATGACACAGAGATCACTCACTCGGCTAATGCTGACACACATGGCGCATGCACACCCTCCTGAGCCTGTCACTCAGTGAGGAGCGTAGGCCGCTAGATGAGATAGTCTTAAAAGTTCCCTGACTCATCAAGCATAGACAAGAGGGTCAAGTTGCTCCTTTGAAACTGGAGTCACCATTATCAGTGCCATTTTCACACTGGTAGTTTGACCTATGATCTCTGCTGGCACACATACAGGACCACAGTTCCACTTCATACACAGGCCGGATCGCTTACAGGACATTTACATAGCCTATATAACAACCTCTCTCTTCTTGCACTGAGTGATGCTGCAAGGAAGGGAAAGTGGGCAAACCATCAAGCAAAATAAATACCAAGTACATTCTCGTAAAAGTTGTAGTCCTATGTGTCCTGTCCCAGGAAATAACAATGTTGGTCATGTAAAGTGAAGGTGGAGATTCCCAGTCTCCATGGCAGCTGATTGAAGGACAACACCACCTTACATCCAGTACAGGAGCAGACCTGACACTGTGATTCCTTTCATTTAGTCCGTTCAGTTTTATATACAAGACATGATAAACTTTAAAATTGAAGACACTAAAATACTAAAACAGGTTTTAGTCCCTAGATGTCTCAAATTATCTCCAATCTACCAACCAAGGACAGACCGAAAGTTGATGGGTATGGGATAGAAAAGGAGAAAGGAAGAAGTAGTGGGGCTGAAAATGGAGGGAAATGTTGAGTGAGAAGTGGAGAGCGAGTAGAATTATGCAAGGAATGAGGATATCTTGGGGAATGTAAGAGATTTGATAAAAAGGACAAAGAACAATGAGGAACTTAGAAAAAAATGGGAGGAACTTGAAGAAATGGACAAATAAGCAGGGGAGGCGGTACAGAATAGAGATAGAGGGAAGAGGAAAGAGAGGATTGATGGGGGGATGGCAACTCCCCCAGTTGTCACTCTATCTCCCACTATGTATCAGGTTCCTGGTAAGAGACAGGCCGACTGACAGAATGGGACCAGCCCAGTGAAGCAGGCCGATGAGCTCCGGCTTTTTTTAATTTGAGTAACTGAGGTCTTAGAGGTCAGGACCAGTCCTGACTGGACCAGACTAGGCTGAGCCAAGCATCAGGACCAGAGCTGGAAACGCACCAAGTTGTGCTTTATAGTCTGAGAGAGCCTGTTTCATTGTTGCATTGTATGCAGTCATTCCAACAAAGCCACTTGAACTGAATAGTGTTATAGTGTGAGTCTGGATGCTAGACACTAAGTTGCTTTCATGGGAAGTCTGACAGCACAATATCCCTCTTGACAACACAGTATTCACTCCTTCACTTCCTTGGGAGAACTGGTTGAAGATGAAGAAACTAATACCAAGGAAAAGAGCATCCATTTTCCCAAGTTGACACAGTAAACGCCATGTTGGTGAAATTTTAAAGAAGATACTCTGATGTCCCATTCCCGTGAAGGCAGAATGTAGCTGGAGACAGAAAGACTGAAGTAATGAGTTGTTACTATGGAAACGACACACCGTCTCGTCCAGTTGCAATGGTTTAAACAGACAAGTTTTAATGTTGCAGACCATATTCTTTTGCAAGTAGCTGCAGGTTTGAACTCATCTCGTCGTGAATATTTTGTGGTAAACTCGCCTTAAACAAAACGCCTCAACACCCCCCTTTTCAAAATTGGTGCTTCCAGCAGCCCCAATATTTTCTATACACCCATTGGGTGGCGGTAGTATCATTGTAAAGCATGATGAGTTAGATTGTGGTCTAAGTAGTCTTGCTGCTCTTCTAAGGACAATAAGTCTTATCCGTTATTCAGCTGGTGATTTCATAGTGTCTCCATTAGTTTATCCACATCGAATGCTTGAAAACTATTCTTACAGTCTGTTCTCCACAAGTTTGCTCCGGCCCTGAGGACGCAACAGAGAGGAGAAGATAGTTACTGAATGAGAGAAAATCAGACTGTTGGAAGAACAGCAGACGCAATATTACTTGAAAAGTGTCTTAAGCAAATACACTTGAGAGAGAGAATCAGAGACAAAGACAGAGAGAGCTGATGAGACGGGACTCTGGGGTGAGAGAGAGAGAGGAGATGCTAAACAAGAAGAGGAGTGAAACTGATGGCTATGCCCTGGAGAGGGGAGGGGCTGAGCAGAATAAAAATGGGACAAGTGGAGCAGGAGTGCAGGCGCACTCCATCTTAGCATTGCTATCAGCTTCTAATTGCTCAGATCAAATTGCTGCCTCTGCATATATCCAGGGACAGTGAGTGTGATAGCCTGTAGCACAATCATTGACATTGTAATAACTGTTTAATTGCTATGGGCCTGAGCTTCATGAATACGTCAAGCCTTTCACCTCTTAATGGCCTCTTCTTTTGTCAGGGTTCAAACCCCCTTCCCATAGCAGCGTGAGATGGATGCCCTCCCACTGGCATCATCTCCTTCTCGGCAGTAGATTAATGATGACCCCATCAAGCCTCAGAATACTGAGAGCGCACTGTGTCTTACAAGGGTCAGCGCCTGGGTTGAAATGTTAAAACCACACAGTAATAGCGGTAGGAATTTGTGTGGACTCCAGGCCAGTGAACTAAACATCTCCCCTGACAAAGAAATAGCTGGAAATAAATGCTTTAAAGGGACATTAAGTGGTACTGGATAATTCCTGGCTGGGCATGTCTATGCACAGTAGAGTGGAGAATCTATGTACAACAGTCTGGAGAGGCGAGGTTCAGGTCACCCATCTCTACCCCTATCGTCATTAAGCTTCTGAAAGCAGCAAGCCATGGGCTCGTTAGGGCTAACGAGACGCTATAACTCTTTCTAGATGAGAGAGAAGCAGGATGGATAGAGGGGGGAGAAAAACTGGAGAACAGTGCTTATTCAGCCTTCTCATCATGTTGTGCCTTTAATATGGCACAGTGCCATAAACACTATCACTATCTGTCATATCACTGCCTGCTGCTTTTTGTTGAACCTCAAACACCTGTTGTTTGTTCATAACCACCTGCCAGTTCAAGCGCTGAGTGGCTGCGTGGCAGTGGCGCGTGTTGGGGTTATACAAATTATGCTTCTCATGATGCTTCGTTTTTTTTAGTCTGAATGAATTAAACTCTGAATTAAAGGACCAGTGTGTAGGATTTATTTGTGAGGTTGCAGATTGTCTTCCCTGCACCCCTCCCTTTCCAAGCGTGTAGGAACGTAAAAATCTCTAGAGCTCGTGTTTGTCTCTTCGGGTCTACTGTAGAAACATGGCGGTACAACATGGCGGGCTCACATAGGGTTCATTCTAAGCTAACTAAAACACAGTGGCCCTCATTTATCAAACGAACGTACGGCAGAAAACCGTGCGTACGACCATTTCCACGCAAGCTTCGGCATTTATCAATTTGGACGTGAGCAGAAGCTACGGTCAGATCTCACGTCAGGTCTGAGCTTGTGTACGCAAATCTGAGTCTGGATTTGTGGTGCAGAGTCTGAAAATAATTATTAAACAAACCTCAGCTGTCATTAGCATAAACAGTCACATATTTAGAACAGATCAAAACGGATTCTTAAAACGAATAAAACGATAAAAAAAATTTGAATTTTAAAAAAGCCCACGTTTTTTACTGATACCACTTTTTTGTACAATAAAACAATATGATAGGCTAAATATGACATCTAATTATTGCACATTAAAATTTGAAATAATAATAATAAATACAAGCAGAAATGTGTGTTTGCAAATTAACTCATAGCAAAACTGTGTAATTGTTTTTTGTTTTTTCCGATGGGTATGACACAACTGGAACAACAATTAAAAGCATCTGGTGAGATAATCATTGTTGCACTGTGGTTGGTCAGATGTTTACTCACTCCCCTATTTAAACAGATGTTTGACAGTTATCAAATCATAACGATGGCAGATTTACTCGTTTTGGAGGAACAATACGCGTGTCAGACGTGAGCGCGTTTTCAGAGACCGCAGGGATCTCCTCATGGAGAGTGATGCTTGGCTGATAAGTCGCTTTCGGCTCCCAAGACATGTCATCATCGAGTTACGCAACAATTTAGATGCCCGTTTGAAGAGGGAAACCAGACGGTCAAATGCCTTACCTGTACCCGCGCAGGTGCTCGCCACGCTGGGGTTTTTGGCCACCTCGACCTTTAAGCGGGAGATCTCCCAGCCAACCATCAGCAGGACGATGCCAGCAGTGTTGGCAGCAATAAAGTCCCTCTCCCGAAGGTGCATTCAGTTCCCATACAATGATGCCCAGCAATCTGTGATTAAAAGGCAATTTTATGAGAGTGCTGGGTTTCCAAATTTGGTTGGAGCAATTGATTGCACTCATTTGCGTCTGAAGGCATCATCCATGAATGATTACGCATTCATCAATCGCAAAAACTACCACTCTATAAATGTACAGGTGATTTGTGATGCCAAGCTATAACTTTTAAACGTGGTGGCCAGGTGGCCGGGGGGGACACACGATTCTTTTATTTTTCAAAACAGCTGTGTTGGCGCGTGGCTGCAGGAGGGGGCACTGCAGAGCCAAACTCATCTCCGTTACCCTCTTCCACACAGCGGTTTTATGAGCTCCTTTGATCCCACTCTTCAGACTGCCAAAAAGCACATCCTTATTTTGCGCCACCTCGGGTGTCGGGATGTCGATCTCCATCTCTGAAAAGTTTCGTTTTTGGCCAGTAACTCTTCTCTCCATGTTTGACCTTAGTGGGCGAGGCCTCCGAACCAGGAATATTTAAGGGCGTAACATGTTAATGACGATCGAATTCACCCGCCGCATTTATCAAGACCCGATCATTCGTACGCTGGGATTGGTCAGATACGAATGTTTCATGAATCACACGTGTATCCTATCGTACGACCAATTCTGCGCTCAGATCTGCGACTGTTTTCACGCAAGATTGATAAATGAGGGCCAATGACTTTTAGTTTCAGGTGATTATACACTAATGAAAACCTGATTAGGAATATTATATTCCATTTCTGCCAACAGATCCACATAAATCCTACACACTGGTCCTTTAAACAATCACACCACAAAACAGCTGCAAAGCGACTGTTCAGATGATGAATGAGTAAATCATCAGTGTTCCTGCCAGATTTTTCTTTCATTATTTAAAACTTCTTATTCAGAAGATGATTATGTTCCAAAGGCTGTTAGATGTCCCATGTTGCATCCTTCATTTTGATATTGTTCCTGTCATGTTCAGCTTGTTTCACTAACCTAGTCGACCCGTTAAAAATGTTTCAGAACTTTTTAAAAATGCAGGAGAGTCATGGAGGAATCAGATTCACCAAAGGCCCTGAGGTGAATTTTGGCTGGTTACGTTACTTTATTCAGACACGTTGACTTTCTGTGAATATTTGTGATTTATCCTTGACTGATAGGCCGTAGTAACTTCCATGGACCATGTGTTTGATTTTACCAACAGTCACTTAGTAGGATAGTTTGTCTCTGTGTGTTTGTATGTGTGAACCCATGTTGCTGTGTGTGTGTGTGTGTGTGTGTGTGTGTGTGTGTGTGTGTGTGTGTGTACTCTTGGTATTTCACTGTGCTCTTCGTTTGTACTGTGTTCTCTGAGATGTGAATTAACTGGCAGAACCATCTATTATCTCTGCTAAAACTGCTGAGCAACATGACATGCACCTGCACTGTTGTTTGTGTGTCACATTGCCTATGGCACTTTGTTGCATCTGTGCCTGTGTATTGTGGACATATTTCTATAAGAAAAAAATCTATACATACATAAATACATATACATTATTCACATACTACAGTTGTAAATACAACTCCTGCTGCAAACAGGCAGTAAAATATACTATTACTCTGAACAAGGCACCTGGACTAAATTTCAAGTGTCCAAGCGATGAGTCTGAAAACTTAATGTCAATGGGATTTTTCAGTTTTTCCATTTTAATGAATTTGCATTTAGCACAAAAAAATGATGGGGTCTGAATGCGCTGTATATCTGCATTGCCACAGATGTGTGCATTTTGGAATTTGCTTGAATTTGCAGGTTCCATCATGTTAAGTGCAGCTTTTGTTTTTAATTTGTCTTGTTGTACTGCTGGTATTGGACATGCAGTTGCCAGGTGATGATGGATACCAAACACTGTGTGTGTGTGTTTGTATCTGTGCGTGTGGGGTCAGTCACTACAGTGCTGTCCTCAGGTACACAGACATAGTCCAGTGATGTGCTGCTGCAATCCAGTGAGACAGAGCCCATATTTATTAGCATAAACTTTAAAACACTGTGTAATAATAAAGCCCTTCTAAACTGTGAGTGGTGCTAGCAACAGAGAAAGTAAATGCTCAGGCGGTAGAGCCAGTGTCACTACTGTCACTTTGACAGTAAGTTGCCAGCTATGTAATTAGTGCTAGCAGGATAACCTGAAGTGAGGGGGGATGGCTCTGAAAATAAACACGGACAGAGAAATTTGCTCTGTTCTCCCTGTGAAGATGAATGTATGTGGATCCTCCTCTCCTAAAGATGAATGTGTAAGAGGGCTGCATCAATAAAGCCTGTTTCACTAATATCTCTCCCTCTGTACCACCAAGTGAGACATGTTCACAGTGGAGCAGAGACGAGCTCCACAAAACATCTTCCAAAAGAGAGGCACATAACTCAGAACAACCACTGAAACCAAGTGAAAAAAGAAACTAATGCATTAACAATCACCCTCTTCTGTTTTCTTCTGGACCATATCATTCCCTCGATGAAGCCGTTGCAGGTCTCCCTGCTTAACTCTTATTCATCATCCCACTCGGTGCCATCAGCACTGTTTGGGATAACTGTTATATAACTGGGAGTTATGTCATGTCACTTCAGTGAGCAACTGAGTCATGCAACACCTTACATTTTAAAATACAGCAGTATGGCTACAGTTACGTTTTAAAGTAATGCAGTTGCTTTCCTATTTTAACTACATTAGAAAAACACAGCAAAATGTGGTTGCTGACTACATTCATAATTTGACTTCTCAGTCATGGTGTTTATGGCCAAATTAATTTGAACCAGAAAAGCTCATTTGCATAAGCAGCTGTGTGAATATTTGTAATATTTGTCAATTTAATAGTATTAATAACGCAACGTGTTGTTTTCCAAACACTCTAATCTCAATTTAAGATTTTCTATGTACAACTACGAAATAGGTTTTTCCTGAATTTTACCATTGCAGAGGCTCTGAACAAGCAGTTAAAAAAGCTTCTGTGTTGCTGAAAAGGATTTGTTCAGTGTTGCTATACAAAGAGCTCCTTAAAATGTCCCAAACCAGCTACATCAGAAGTTTACTGACCCTTTAACACACATCTCACTGAGCCCTTATTCTCTGATCTAGAACCCCTGCTCTAATCAAAACACTCTTGTCAAATCGTTTGTCTTTGCGGAGCCTTGTGTAACTGTGTGAAAGACGTGCTTTGACACTAAAGGTTCTCCCGACCCAAAAAGCAATAATGAAAGGTCACTCCTGCCCTCCTCTACAAAATCCTGAAATAACTGTCCCCTGTCGAACTCTGTCTTCTCCCCTAATCCCTCTCTCTTGCTCTCTGAGCTATCCGTTTTCAATCTAACTTTCCTGCCTTTGCTCGCCCTTCACTCTGTTCCTACGCATTCTGCCATCACCTCTTGTGCCACACCAGATTAGATGGAAAGTGTAATTGTGGGATGTCAGTGTTCTTTTGTACGCTTATGATTCTGAATGCGTCTCTCTCTCATCAGCAGGAAAAGGATTTGAAAAAAAAAGCTAGTCACAGTTCCATTGAAATGTCACTGACATTACCACCTCAGACCCAGGACTGGATAGCTTATTCATTTTACTGATCCACTTCTTTATGTGCTCAAATGATGTAAGTGTCACACTCATAGCAAAAACAGGCAGAATCCAAACGCAGATTCAACAGACTGGATGCCGCAATAAGTAGTTTTTTTTATACAGAAAACAGGTTCCCAGGTGGATGAACCAGGAACACAGGGAAACACCAGGGAGCCAAAACAGACCAAAGGACAAACGACCAAGGACGAAGGGCTGATATAAATACTGGCTGAGGTGATGAGGCGATCTTCAACACGGCGGATAACTCTCAGCCTTGCTTCAGTGCTGTTGAAATCAGCCTAGAAGAACTGGGGTCTGACAGGCTGAGGGTTGATGTTATATCTTTTACCTTTCCATATCACATGCTAACCCCAATGTTACCGTGTGCCAAAACACTTCACTGTGTTGATGACTGATGCGTTGCAACATGCTGATTTTCCCAGGTAAAAAAACAAAACAAAAAACAAATAGGATTAAGCGTTGTTATTGTTATAGTATTTTCATTGTTTCTTTGGGATTGTTAAATCATCCAGTTTAAGCCTTTAATTCTTGAACAAAAGGCAGGTTAATGTTGTTAATGCCTTTGTTACCAATAGTTTGATGCAGTTGAAGCTTTTCCTCTTATCTCTCCTTTCAAAGTCATAAGTAGTAATAGGAGAAATGAATGCAGCCCCCATCACCCCCCACTCCCCCATGGGAAATAATAAAGGCACTCAGCATCCCGGTGGATGCAGGTTGGAGGTGGCCCGTGACGCAACTAAGCATCAGTGCAAAGTAAATCTACGGCCCAGGAGATGACAGCTTTATCAGTAGATAAAAATAAAGTACCAATAACTGACTTATAAGATCCAGTAGTGCAGTTTTCTGAATTTAAATGGATTTCCAGTGATAAATGAAAATGTGTTCATGGAATACATCCACATATAGACACATATCCTAAACCAGTCAACAGTTTGTTCTTGTACTTTAAAGCTTTCCTGCCATCCTGTGCACAGAGATGGTGACAGCAAACTAGGAAAACATTTTCTTCTGTGTGACTGGAGTGAGGGGAGGCATTTTCCACATGGCCTCGACTGGAAACATTTGTGTCACAACCACAACACGCACACAAAAACACACAAATACAACACACACACACGTACTGAGCACCCCTGTCCAAACAGCCCAGCAGGAACTCCTCTTAAATATTTAAGCCTTGCTGTATTGGTGGTGTAAAGATGATATCCTTTACTCTTGGTAGCCATTATGCAAAGCACATTATCTAGCATGTAGTTGGGCAGTGCCCTGTCTGTAGACTGATGAATGACCTACAAAGATGAATGCTTTACAGAACCCTTTATTGCGTACACACACACACACACACACACACACAGGCACACACTGAATCACTCACTCACTCTCTCACACTCTCAATAGCAGGCTCTCCTCCTCGCTCTCTCTCTCACACGTACACATTCAATGGCTAATTCACTGACACTTCCATTCGCTCTCTCTCTCTCTCTCTCTCTCACACACACACACACACACACACACACACACACACACACACTCACTCAGTCACCCATCCACTCACCCCCAAACTCACCCACAAGCTCTTCCTCATCTTCCTCTCACACACACACACTCAGAGGTCTGTGGCTTTCTGTGGCTGCTGCTCGAGCTCACAGAAAGTCACGTTAAATCACGTATGTGCTTAACTGTGATCTGCCTCAGCTGCTGGCTGGTTTAGAGGCACTGAGAATAGAAAGATGATATTAACCACAATGTAAACACACTAAGGCCTTGAGCCAACTGGGGATTTTGAGCAGGAAGGTGCGTCAGATATCTAGATATGTATGTAGATAGTTGTAATCCATACATGGGTACATCTGATGTTATGATTGTGCAGTTTCTACACTGTGCTCTCATGCTGTCTCATATGGATTAACTCTTCAGTGTTGGGGGTTGCGAAGCCTCACCTTAGAGTCATGCTTTGTCATGTCACAGCATCACTTACAGCCCGAGGTTATGGCTAAGGCCGGGTGAAGAATCCTGAAATAAAAATAAACTTTTCACCTTGACACTACGTGACTCGTTTTTATAGAGCAGCAAAAGGACATAAATAACTTCTTACAGCTCCAGCTGCATTCTTGCACTGCACGTTATTATTTCATGTCTGCGTGTTCCCATGCTTGGTTGGCTGGCTCATTAGCTGTTCAGTTATTGATTAGAATAACGATCATATTCCTCAAACTAATGAGCCACACAGCATCGGTATGGTTTGTGGATCATTGAGGCCAATTATGGATTGGTTTGTTCGTTACACATACATAAATAAATAGAGAGACCATGTACAGGTACTTTTCTTGATACACAGATGCAGGCATACAGGTGTGTATGTGCAAACCTCTTCATACTATGTTCTCTCTGTAAAGAAACGAAACACAGACACAAGGGAGGGGAGGCTAAGACCAGATATAGAAAAAGGTAGATATTACCTCCCTCCCTTTACACAGAATTATAATCTCAGACTGATTGTGAGATTTTATTCAGTCTTTAAAAATCCCTCATGGCCAGCCCCCAGATAGTATTCTGACTTTTTATTTCTTAGTTTTTTGTCTTAAAGTTAATAACATTTTTTAAACTTCAGATCAAAAGACTATGTGTGAAAACTGGTGGTTCATAGTTGAACCCACCAAGAATTACCACCCACAGAGTTGCTCCTAAGTGGCAAAAATCCTTTAATACAGGCTTGTTTTTTGTTTGTTTGCTTACTGCTATATAAATAACATTATTGTCATTTATTTCACTCCTAAGAATATTTATTGGTAAGATTGTGTGTGTGTGTGTGTGTGTGTGTGTGTGTGTGTGTGTGTGTGTGTGTGTGTGTGTGTGTGTGTCTCTATTTTGTATAAATTAAGACTAGTCCTTGCTTCTGGGCTTTCATCATGCCTGGCTCTGATGTATGTTCCTTGCCACTGGAACCAGGCCCTCCAAATTAAAGTTCCCCTGTCCCCCAGGCTGGGAGACAGGCAGGTCTTCACTGATTTGTACTTGTTCATGTGTGAGTACGTATGTATAAAAATGCACAGAGCTGGATAGCAGTGGCGGTTTACATGTCACTCATGCTAGCCCTGCCCTCTGGCCACAGACAGAGGAGGAAGAGGAGGAGGAGATGGTGAGGGAAGAGGAGGAGAAAAGTGGATGAAGATGCCACAGGAAGAGAAAGAATAAGATGAAAAAGATACAAAGACTGAGAGGATGGATGTGGGTGTGTGTGTCTGCAGAAGGTAACAGCTGCAACAGAGGCTCTCTTTTACACTCTGGCTTCTATCACACAGCCTATAAACCGACAGCTGGTGACAGTCAGCAATAAAGTAACACACACACACACACACACACACACACACACACACATACATACACACACTCTGTCTGACTTACTCCTCAAACCTTGACAGTAGTTTCTACCCCCTGTTTTTCTGTTTCACTGTTTCTACCTTTTGAGATAGTCTTTCAACCTTTGTTACCAAGGCAACAAGTTCCCACAGTTTATGAAGCTGTCCCTTTAAATTAGGGAGCAGGTGGTGGACAGTATTTGTCCCATCATCCGTAGTCAAATAAAGAGATGATGATGATATCATGTCCACTGCTTTGTTTTTCTGCTGTCACCATGTTTTTTTTTTTTTTTTAAAGCCCCCTCCTCATTTTATTACCACATTTATCACTCTTTGCCAAATTCTGCCCCTTTTCCTCCACACACACTCCACTTCAATTTTACTTAAGCATTTCTATTTCTTTCCTCTATTTTTTTTTCTTCACCTTTTTTACTTAACTTTCTCTCCTCACTCCTTGATTCTCTTCCTCTCTTGCCGTCTCCCTCTTTGTAATGCGGGCGATTGGCTCATTACAGTTAACGAGCTTTGTTGCCTGTTTGCCAAAAACACTTATCTTGCTGCTTAGCCAAACCGCAGAGCATCAGCCCGACAATTACGCACTGTGTTTCAAAGTGGCTGGGCTTCATACGGAGGAGACAATTACTGATTGTGTTTTGAAGAGGCCGGCTGGTTAAAGAGAACGCCGGAAAATGGCGTCGGACGTGTGCTGCATTCACAAGCTTCTTCTGGAAATTAACACAGTTTTTGCAGGTGGTAACGTTCTCCTAATCTGCTGAGGGAAAGAAAGGCTCGGGAATGGTGGAAACGTACATGTCTGTACCTATCCGCTCCCTCTCTCTCCAGCAGCCTGCACCACTAAGAAGTCTTGAGAGCTTACATAACAACATTCAAGAGAGAGAGAGGGAGGGAGTGGGAGAGAGATGGAGAGGGCAACACAGCGGGCAGAGAAGCGCACAGAGAAATAACAGCCAGGAAAATGGAAAGGGTGATCAGCAGTTATAGAAAAGTAGATCTGTATATTAATTCTTGAATACAACATATAGTCGGCTTACATTCATTTATTTTACACAATACAGTGCATATGTATTTGTTTGTTTGCTTGATTTTATGCAAATCCCTCAGGACACGCCTGCCATCTGCCCATTGTGAGTCCTGGCCTTTGTGAAGGACCATGAAAACGACATGCAACCACAGAATTTTCCATTCAAATGAACTCCTCTGTTCATATAACCTCACCTGACCTCCACATGGCACTGTTCCCAACACCTTAGCCCTGCCAGAGCCCTGTCTCATGCACACACTCTTCACACACTCTCCTGCTGGTGTGTGCAGCATGTCTGCGTGATCTTGGTTTTGATCGGGGTTTGTGTTTTTTGCCTGTGAGCTCTGATATCTCTTTCCTTACTGATATGTGAGTGTTCGATGCTGAATAACGGCTCCAGCTGTGAGCTTTGAGATGCTTTGGTCAAGTACAAACACTCAGAAATTCCTCTTTATCTCAACTAAACTCTCTGAGGCTCATCCCCTGGAATTTTAAATGTACATACCTGTCCGACTTGAGTGTGCATTCCTGCCTCTCTGTAAACAGTGAGGGAGCAGGAATGTCCGGCAGACAGGGACAGAGGAGGATGGGAATCATCAACATGTTAAATAGCTGCAGCCCTGGACAGGAAATGAAGCTTTGGTCTTCTCACTCTTTCTTTCTCTCACTTCATCTCTCCTCCACCTGCCTCACTCTGCAAAGTCCCATATTAAAAACAATATGGCCATGTAGGTGAAAATGTTCATTTAAACTCAATATGAAAGTGTTGGACGGAACAAACAAAATACAGCACACAACGATTTGTCATAAGGGTGACATTGTTGCCATGAGGTCAATAACAGGGTTTATCTTTTAGAGTATGTGGGCTTCATTATACCATTTCTTTTCTCCATTAATCAATAAATATTTGTTTTGTAAAATGTCCAAAAATGCCAGAATTTAAGGTGAAGTTGTAAAATATCTTTCACTAAACATCCAGTTTATTCTCAAAATACAAAGAAAAACAACAAATATTGACTGGAAAGCTGGAATCAGTTAATTTGCATTTTAGTTTAAAGACTTAAATGATTAATTGATTATCAGCGTTGTTGCAGACGAATTTTGTGTTGATTGAATAATCAATATTTAAATTTTTAATAAATATCAACAGCAAGTTTCAAGCCATTTAGTTTGTTATCAGGTAAGTAGGGAACGCCATGAGAGGGGCTAAAATCAATTAGTCACATTATGCATTATGCATTATATAATGTACACTTCAGTGTGTATTGTGTCTTATGTAATTTCAAACAGATTTCACACAGAATTCTGGTGTTTTTACAGCACTAGCCGCTGTACGTTAGTTTCGTACTCATATGGATAAATGTACTCCTGGGTCTGGCAGCATGTCTGATGTGTGATGTTCACGATTGAAGGCTTTGGGTTTGTCCTTGATTCTGCATCCATTTTTCATCTTTGCACCAGCTTGGCCAGACTAGAGACATTAAGCTTTGACATCTGTTATTTCAAGCAGATCTAAATATTTGCTTGGCACCTTCAGTTTATTCTGGCACTAAGTTCTTCTCCAAAAGTCATTAAAAAGTCAAGTGTGACAGGATGTTTACTTTAGTGGGAAGGGTAGACAAACTGTTTACAATTCTCATTATTAATATACTAATTGACAATATGGCGCACTTTAATTCTTTCTTTAACTTAAAAATTCATGCTTTAATTAGTGTGTAGATTTCTTTTTGACACGTGAATTGTGTTGTTTTTAGCATTCTTGCTGATTAAAATCTACCACAGAGGTTTTCTTGATAAATTCTTAATCCGACACACGGGAGCTTTAAGTGAATGTTGCTGGTTTATTACTGACAGCCTCTTAACTGCAAACATATGTTGCGTCTTGTGGTTAAAATCTTTAATTTCAGGGCAATGTGTTAAATAACTTATGCTGTAAAGATACTGTGCAGCTTTTTAACAAGTGTTCATTGTATGCAAACACACTACTAATGTCTCTTATGTACATGCACACTCGCTGCACACTCGCTGCTGCTAACTCAGTGTCAAAAAGAAAATTGCACTTAGCCTACATGAAATAGTTCCTTTTCACTTCCTGAGTCTCTTTAATTGAAGAGGTTCAGTCAGAGAAGAGTAACATCAGCTACCTCTCTGCTAATGAGCCCTTTCTGAGGGAATCCACATTTGCGACGCTGTTAAACGTGGATGGAGCTTTAATTAACCCACCGTCAACATGTCGAACTAAATCCTGTCCAGAGAGTCTTTCTAGATTTTTTTATTTATCTTCGGCATGTCCTGGAAGTTCACGCTTCACCAGGTTTCAAACTGAGGATGAGGACTACGCTTTGATTAATTTGGCTCGCTGTGCATTGGTTTACTGACCCTAGTATGAGTGAGGAGTTTAAAACGTCTGATGGGCAGTCAGATGAATATATCACTCCACAAATTCTTTAATGTGCATGCATGTGTAATGATGGTGGTTTCAGAGGAGTCACAGTGATCCTCCAGCGCACCATGATGTAATTATTATATAGAATTATATAGAATTATATAGAACATAACCGACAGACAGACGCTGTGATGCGTGAATTTTCCTTCTCAAATGTTGAACATCTGAAACGCAGACATTGTACATCCAAAACATGTAACAACTTGATTTTAATTTCATCTCTCTTTCTAAAACCAGCCAACTGTGGAGTGAAATGTAGTGAAAATGCCCTTTCCTTTTGTTTTTCCTCCCGTTTGTGTTTTACGTCTCGTCAGCAGGAAGAAAATGTAATTGAACCGTGGGTTAATTACTGTGAGCTTTACCTGGATGGACCTCCGCGTATCGATGTCTCCTGACCTTTTTTGTCTTCTGGAGCTTTGAAACCCTCCCGACATGTAATCTGTGTGAACCCGTGTGTCTGCCTGTGCACACATGCATGGACGTTTGTGGCGTGTGATCCATACCTCTAAACGTGTGGGTATCAGGTGCTGACGTGTGTTTTTTTCACTTAATGGGCTTGTTGGACTCCATTCGACCAGGTTTGTGTGCCTGCGCTTCAGAGCTGACATGTAATTTGTTAATAGCAGTGCGTGTGACGTGAGCAGGGTGGCGTGAACGAGACATCCAGCCGACTACGCTGTGTGTGTTTGACACCACAGTCTCACACAGTGTCACCTGTAGAGACATTTAGACAGCGTGGCCACTGATCCTTCACAGGTGCTTTATCATTCTGTCTCATATAGTAAAGACGCCTGACATCGCCAAACTGTCGGGTCACAGTTACACACTTTAGTGCATGTGTAAGTGGGTCAGTGTCTATAGTCTCATGTTATATGTTTAAACTTTGTGTATAGTTTTACAAACTCATCATCATATATATTGCACATTGATATGTTTTATAGATTGACCAATCATTCATTTCTGAGGCTGATATTAGTTTTTTTAATTTGTAATCAATATATAGACTATAGCGTTACAGACATTTATCAATATAATGCAATACAATTCAGCCACACTATTAGCTACACCATCCAAAATGATCATGAAGTTGATGATACTGGATTTTAGTGGTCAATACCAAAACTTCATATTTCAGTATTTGCCAATTATGATATACAGTAAATTTATATATATATATATTTACATAGGTAAACATTACAACAATCTTTGTGATAGTTTTGCATCCGTGTGGTTGTTGCGTGTTTCTTCATGGTTGTTTTGTGTCACTTTGTAGTCACGTTGCATCTCTTAGCTCCAGGGCCCAGTCTGCCCCCTTGGCTCTCTGGGCCTGGGCCTGGAAGGCAGGTTCAGTAATCTGTCCACGGCAGTGAAGACATGTTAACAGAATAATCAGAGGTGTGTACGCATTTTTAGGATAAATATTATTGAAAAGGATGGATAGAGAATGTGTGTGGTAGTTAGATAGTTAGACACTATAGAGGCATTGGTCATAGCCTCTGTGTCTACTTATGCAACATTGCTGTGAGCAAGGCCTCCCACCTGCACCTGTCCCGTCTTGGTCTTACTTGGAAAGAGAGCTCTTAGTAGCAGTTGTAAGTGTAATTCTGGAACTTGCACCCAGACCCTCTAGAATCATTAGATTTTGTGTAGTATAACATATCCCCAAACAACTAGCTCAGGTGGTAATCGGATAAAGTCAATTCTTAATGGTATTGTGTGATTTTATGTATGTGGTGGGATGAGGATGGGGACAGGGCACGACTGTGAACTTCTGACCACCTGATTACACTCTTTTATCGATGATGAAGTGTGAGTGTTAGTCTGGGACCTCAATCTGTGATCAGTCACCTGCCTCATTCTCTTACTCCTCCATCCCGTCAATCGAAGAGGGTGTAGAGGGGAGGACTTAATGGATGCTGTGGAGAGTGCTCTTGAATAGAAAACAAGCTTTTCACTAATAGTAAGTGGTAGGGAGGGAAGATGGAGGGAAGATGGAGGGAAGGAGAGGGTTCCAGAGACAAAACAGAATTACATTAGAATGATCTTAGCGTTTTCATGTTGTGTAATCATTGTCTTTATTCGTTTTGCCGTGAAATCAATAGGAAAAACCATTGAGCACGATGATATTTGAATTCATCACTTAGCATTATCTACAAACAAACATCTGTTTCACAGTCAGTGCTAGCATTGCAATTATCCATCACAAAAGAGACATCTTATCTTTTCTCAGCACCTCATCTAATCAGATTACAGTAGAAATATTCAAAAACCTGTCTCCCATCCCTGCATACTTATCCATTTTCATTCTCGGTTGCAAACACATGAATTTATATGGCAGGAAAAACTTCACTGAAATAGATAAAATATAGTAAATCATCCACACCTGATCTAAACACACTGTGGTGAATTACTGAGTAACCAGCCTGTTACCCGCTGGAGTTTTTGTCAATCCAATCATCCACCTGAAGGTTTTTAGACACCACCAAACAAACCAAGTGCAGGGCTCCACTCTCCACCAGCACACCTCATCCCTTATCCAGAGCAGGTGCCCTCGAGGACGGACAGCTGGTTTAATGGCTCCCGCATGGAGTCTGGAGCTTTGTCAGCTTCCCAACCATCCCGCACACATCAGCTCAGCTACATCCATCACATACACAACATCTTTTCTCATTTCCCACCAACAGAGGGCAGAGTGAGTCGCCCAGTGTATCTTACGCAACAGAAATACATACACACACATTTGATAAATAGCAGGTACATGTTCAAATCATACAGGCATGCACATACAAACAAACACACACTCAACAGGAGAATCAATTACGATTACGCTACCACTTTGCCGTGTAAACACACAGCCAATTGGCTATTTGTCTCTATTACAGGTGAGGGAGGCTGATGAATTGTTGTCTGGAGTAGTTTGTCCTTCCACTGCTTCTCATCCCAAAACAAT
Organism: Seriola aureovittata; assembly: GCF_021018895.1. Taxonomy (NCBI): domain Eukaryota; kingdom Metazoa; phylum Chordata; class Actinopteri; order Carangiformes; family Carangidae; genus Seriola; species Seriola aureovittata. Next base: position 3,129,590 of record NC_079383.1, on the reverse strand, counting down.
CTAGAGAAAGGTGCAGGGGTCAACTACGTGGCACTGGTGTGTGTGCGTGTGTGCGTGTGTGTGTGTGTGTGTGTGTGTGTGTTGTCAGTGTTGAGAGATGGAGTAATTACATCACTTATCAGAGGACAGCTGGTGGCCAAGATCAGAGGGTGTTGCAACACCAATATTACCAGCCTGTATGACATTCACACACAGAGGCAAATACCACTCGCACACATGCATCAATTTATTTTTTCATTCTGTCATCCAGCTTCCTCCTCACCCTCTCAGAACAACTCACCTGTATGAGTCTTGGTGCTGTGGGGAAGTAAAGCCACATGAAATCCACATCTCTCTGTTTCTGAGGGTGATAATCACAGCACGCCAGTGTGTGTGTGTGTGTGTGTGTGTGTGTGTGTGTGTGTGTGTGTGTGTGTGTGTGTGTGTGTGTGTGTGTGTGTGTGTGTGTGTGTGTGTGTGTGTGTGTGTGTGTGTGTGTGTGTGTGTGTGTGTGTGTGTGTGTGTGTGTGTGTGTGGTTGCATTTGCCACTATGCGTCCTACCTCAAAAGAAGGAAAAAGTTGTTGTGCCCTGCCACCTAGTGGTTCACTAGGACTGGTTTTTAGATTGAGGAAGATTGAAGAATAATAATGTAGGTATAACATGCTGATAAAAACGGCTCATATTAGTGTGTTTAATGTGTACAGCACATTAAATGTTTTCTATTATTTTCCGCAGCAGAATATAACTAAACCCACCTGGGTCGTGCCGTTGCTGCACCTTGAAAATCTACTCCACCTTTCAGGACCTGTGGTGGATTGATCTGCCTCATGCAGTTTTCTGCTTTGTATCTGTACACAGATGGTGACAAAAGTGTAAAGCCTCACCACTGGTATTATTAGTTCAGAGATTTTATTCACAATCTTTCTTTTTTTGTACAAATTTTCTCTTCATGTGCACATTTTTTCTTACAACTACAAAGCTTGGAATGATTTGTGAATTTTAAAAGCTCAAACTCTTTTGGACCCCAATTTGAGCCCATACCTTTCCTCTTTAGTGCGCATTAGTTAAATTGAGATAAATCCTGTGAATGTAATTTATTTATCTCTGCTTGTACCTGTGCAGTGATTAATACACAGGTAAAACACAGGTGCATTTCTGAAGCAAACACAGCGTACAGAGCTGACTGGGTGAGGCACAGTGGGACAGCACTTATGATGACAGCAGGGGTTCCCCTGCGAGAATGACACAAGGCAGAGTTGGTCGAGGTTCGTTAATGTGGCTGATGAAACCAGACGTATTACTCTGCACCTCTGAGGGGGGATTCCGTTTTCGATCTCTCGTTTCCATGGAGGTCAGAGATGGCTTCATTAGCATTCTTGGAGCAGCCATGAATTCAGGGATTTGATGTTGCATCTCCACTGCGTCTGGAGCCAGTATCTTTTAAGTGAATCGCTTCACACCACAGAAACACACAACCACAAGGGTATTCTCTCCCCAGGCTCATTTCGTTCACAGTGTATATCCATCCACTTCTCCACCCTGTCATCGTGCAACTTCTGCACAAGGAAATCACTTTCCTCTCTACAAAAGCCTTTGATTTGATGCATAGCTTTCTTTCAGGCTATGTCTGAAATCATTCAATATTTATTACATGTTGTTTACTACATACTGTGTCCGCCAGTTAAAAACATATTTTTGGCGTATTTGTTTTAACCTTCAGTTGGTTGTGTATAGTTGATATGCAGTCAGGAAATGTGGATATAGAGAGACAGGAATGGCCGGACCTGAACTGTTGCTGTTGCAGTTTAAGTCCCTTATATGTGTCTTAGTCTCTATGCTGCTGTGACGCCCAGCGTGTTCGCTGTTTGGAAGTGTTGTTTGAAGGTCTGTTTAGAATTATAATTTTGTTTTTTATTAATTTTGCCACCTGAGACACTAAGTAGTCTCCGTATATAGTGAATAGTCCAGACAAGTCAGATTTATTTATTTAAAAACAACAAGAGTTGACCAAAGTGCTTTTCAGAGGAAAGCAAACGGAATACAGTTAAATAATTTAAATAATTAAAAAATAAGCAAAAATAGATATAACTGTAAATAAGTGAAAGATTTCAGACACAACAACTGTGAGTCAAAGTTTTCAAGACACTCATAAAGTTTACTGTAATTTGCCTTAGACCACTGATTTAAAAAAATACAACACAACTCTGAGTATCTCTGTTCACCAGGACACTTTTACCCTGGTTTTTAAGATTTATTGTGCACGAGGAAGTCACACTATGTATGAACTTGTCAAGATCTTGTGATGCTCATTCATTGTCACTAAGAGTCAATGGAACTATGTACTTTATATTTTCCTTTTGATGAATGACACTTTCATGCAATTATGCAAGTGTGGTTGTCATCTTGGCCTGAGTGTTTCGGATTTAAGCAGAGTTTCTCTGCCTCTGATTACAGCCAGGAACATTACAGGCTCGGCCAGCTGGCCCACCGCCAGCCAGCCTCTAGAATATTTAGAGCCGTCTCTGTGGAAATGAAGATCTGAACTTTTTTTTATGCCAGAGTGATGGAGTGAAAGAGTGTGGCTGTGAATGAGACTCTCCGCCTTTTCTATTCACCTAGTCACTTTGTCAGTGTGTGTGTGTGTGTGTGTGTGTGGGGGGGGGGGGTGTCGGGGGGTCTGTGTGTGTGATACAGAACAGAGCAGCTGAGAAGAGAGACAGCTCACATCCTTATCCACTTACATGTCTCCAGCTCGAACACACACACACACACACGTTCTCTGTCCCTTTGACTGTGATGGACTCTAACAGATTTCTAATGGATTCCAGATGTGATATTCCTGTCCTGATGTACCAGCAGCCTTTCACAATAAATGAATAAATCCATATGAATCCATGTTGTTTGCTAGTAGGAACAACTGTGGGTTATGTAATTGATGCTCTCTTTGACAACAATCTGAAAACTAATAAGAGCTGGAAATACTTTGTGCTCTGTAAAGCTGCCATCTAACTGAGTTTTGTTCTTTTTTTTCTTGGAAACAGTTTTTGATTATCACTGAAAAATAAACAGCTTTTGTGAATTTGCTGGCAAAAAAGTCATTTGTGGCTGGCAGATGACTTTTTGTTTTCTTTGTAAAGCTTCTTCCACAACAGTGGGATTATTGGATTCTATAAAAAATATACTCACAGATTGTAAACCGTTGATCATATAGTTCTGTCACTATAGTGACCATGAACAGTTTTGCTCTGTCTTGTTGCACCATTGACAATAATGCTACTAACCTGTTTACAAGTGTGTAAAGACAGCTGTTGTCCACTAGGAGGAGCGGCTGCATGGCTTTACGGGGAGGCCCCCTGTGCTCTGGATGACGCTGGTAGAGTGTTTCATGGTAAAACCTTTTGAAAGTAGTGCTTTGTTTGCATTGGCATTCAGCAGTGGTACACAGGAAGTCAAGATGGGATGCTGGATCACCCTTCTGACTTCTAGAAATTTCATGTCAAAGAAAAAGGTTGGCAGTGAACTGACATCAGTCACCAAGAGTTTCTATGTTGTGGGAGAACCTGAAAATAATAATAACTGTAACCTATTATGAATAATTTGGGTTGTACTGTGTTAAATGTGTACTATACTATATATATGCTTGTTGAATGACATCCATGGAGGAACACCTTGGTAGAAATTCTTACACTACAGTGAACTGCATACACCTCACACCCCTGTGATAACTTCACCTCAGTACAGAAATGAGGAGCCAGTTGATCGAACTCTAATCTGTCCTTTAATCCACTTGCTCCCTAGCAGAGATTATGATCCTAGTTTCTAATCCAACACACTGCATGACGCCCTGTGGCTCACTGGAGAGAGAGCTGCTGGTTCACCTTTTTTTTATCTGTCTCAGGTTGAAAGGGTTAAAAAGATAAGATAGATGCAAAAACCTCCCTGACCTCTCTGGAGGAAGTGTTGAGCTTCAGAGTGAAGCGTGGTCTGACATCAGGTTAGTGGGGGCATCCAAATCTCTGTTTACTATTCCTCAATCCTCTCATCTCCTGCTAAGCTGGAAGAAAGATGTTCTTGAGCAGCTAATCCCTCCCACCTCGTGCCTCCTTACCCAGCAGGCAACAGTCTTCTGTACGGTGTGCTGCGGGTCAGTTTCCTTCACAATGAATGTAGATAACAGTGTCAGAACCAGCTGCTGATCCATTCCCACCCAAGCACTGGATACCTGCACTCGGGATTTCATCTATCCTTCTGTTGCTTTCCTCTTTCCTTCCTCCTTTTATGTTTCCATTTCTCTTTTCATCCAAGTTTTTGTTTTCTGTCATCTTCCCCTCCTACCTTCATTCTGTAAATCCTCTCCTCCCTTCTCCCCCTTATCTTTGAGTCTCTCTTTGCCGCCCTCCTCTTCTTCATCCTACCGTCTAACCAAACTTTTTTACTAATTACCTTTTTCCATCCTCATGCCATTCCCTGTTTGCTTCCTTTCTGTTTCTTTCAGTTGACCCAGAATGAGCCATACCATGTACCTTGTATCATTGTTTTTAATCCACACGTGCACGCAAGAATTGTGGAGGCAAATGTTATTAGGCCACAGCTCTTGAGATTGAAGATGGATCTTAATCTTTTTCAGGGAAGCCAAAGATAAGACTAAATCCATGCTTGTGGTATCATAGATCTAAAACATTGTAATCCCTCTTGGAAGTGCATATACATTAGAGAATAAAACAACATTTCAATCTGACATTGACATTCCAGCTTGTCACAAAATCTTTAGATTAATTGACTCAATTCTGTGTCAACAGTGTTCACAAAATCTGATCAATCAATCAATCAATCAATCAAAAGAGAGAGTGCAATATTTTTACATTCAGTAAACCAGTCCCCCAAATAATCCAGCCTGACAACTGATGCAAGGTTTCAGTTTCTCACTTCCCCAACTGCGTCCACATAGGTGGCCATTTTTTGTGCATATTGTCACATATTGACCAGTTATCAAAATGTAAAAATAAATCGGAGTAGTCCATTAAACTGAAGTTCAGCAGTGTGTTTGGTCATGTAGCTGTAAGTGTGTTGACACTGCACCGTCCCTGGTCCACCAGGAGCAGTTTGCACTCTGTGCTTTTTTTGGATGTGTTTTAGTGCATTGTGATAATCTCCCAGAGCTTTGTAAATCAGCAACACTGAATCAGATTATCAGATGGTACATGCTGAATTGGAATACATCCAGGCGGAGCATTTAGATGAAATGGCATTGACCTGTTAACCTCAGAGCTCAATTCATTTCAGATGCTCTCGGAGGAAATCTTCTATAGTAGTGGATGGTCAACAACAAATAGGTCTGATGGGCCTAAAATATGTAGACTTAATGCTTGATCTTCACCACTCAGCCAAATTCAGGACACACACACACACACACACACTCTCAGATAAACCCACATGTACACTGGTGTGTGTTCATGTGTCCATGAAGACTTACAGTAGAGCACACTAGACAGTGAGCTCATACTCTGATCTGTGCATTCATGCATGTATGATTATTGTACATCATATGTCTATTTAAAGTAAACACACACACAGACACGCAAAAGATGTGACACAGGAGTGGAACAGAGTGAATGTTCCAGATTCATAAGAAGAACTGACACTAAACACTTGCAATGTATCAGTATTAGTATTAAGAACAATGAACTGAAGTTAGATCCTCTTTCTATTGACATTTAATCCTACATTGTAGGGTGTGTATACGCGTGCAAACGTGTGCGCTCCTACAAATCACATCTGTCATCCACAAACATCCATGACTGTGTTTTGTGTCGCAACAGAAACACAAAGACTCGCAGCTTTCTGCTTTCGCAGTTTGTCTGCTGGTCCAATCTCTGCACTGACAGCCACTGTAATAATACCAAGGTGTTTCTAAGATAAGGTCTCCTATGAATACACACACACGCACAACGGTCCAGAGAATATTCTCCACCTAGCAACATGGGATCAAAAATGAAAGTCCTCTAGAGGGAGGGCTAGTGCTTGAAATCCGTCTCTGATAACTGTTCGTGTGACAGTAATTAGAATCCAGTTTAATCTGTAATATGTAATTACTGTAAGTAATATCTACATGTTTACATGGAACAAGCACATATGTATTTTTTTCCAAATACATATATGCGATTGGTTTGACTTCCTTTACCACAAACCTGCTCTGCGTTATACATTAATATGATTTCACTTTTGTGTTTGTGCATATTAGCTGAATATAAATAACTGTATATGGGATGATTTTTTTTTTTTCCAATGTCATTTTAGCTTCAGTCGTTCTCTCCTCTCTTCGTAACTAGATTGTGTTATTGAAACAACCCAAAAAAACGTTTTAAAAATTGTCCCTGTGTGCTGCGGAGCTTTGTGAAGCAGCTTTACACATGATGCAGCGACACCTTCAGCGATTAAAAAGACTGCAAATGCAGTGTCATGGCTGTATCTTAGCTTATGAATGACTGGGCATCTACCTACACATGTGCACATAAGCATACACACACACAGACACACATGCACACACACACGCTGCTAGATATGGCCAGATGGTGTAATCCTTTAGTTTTCCCCGTGTTTCATATTTTTTTGTCCCCCCTCCTGTGTTGGGATTAAGCTGTTGTCCAATCGGATTTCAGCCCACTCTCCAGTGATGATGTGAGATGAATGACGGGCGGGAGGGTGGGTGAGTAGGGCAGGCATGCAGTACACGTACTGTACATCTCATTGTACTATATACCAAGCTGGCTGTAAGCGCTCTGCTCTGACGAAAACCGCCTTGGCTGCCATTGGTTGAGCTGGTCACTGACTGTCACTGTCCAGGTAAGAGACGGGACGGGCCAAAGCCAGGAACTATGAGAGAAACAATTTAAGATCAGAAGGCCACTTCCAGCAGCGGCCCCTATGTCCAAGTTTAGAGGAAACAAATCTTAAAACAAGGATTATTGTGACAAACTGTAGTTCTATAGACAAATTCTCTAGAAGCCGAGCTTTTATTTTGACTTCACAACTTCTTTCTAGCTTGGTTTTATTAAGCTGTTAGGACAAGGGGTTGCCTTGCCTGCCTGACACCTCAGAGATAATGTTGAATAAATTTCTTACTTTTGAGAAATTACTGAAATTGCAGACATTTAATAGCTGTCTTTCTATATTTGTGCCACATAGATGGAGTTCTGTTTAAATATGCCGTAAAGGAATAAAACTTTCCACATGGACTGAAATCCCTTTGTAGTTTACCATTAATGTGACCTGGATCTGCATGTTGTAAGTTTTATCTTATTTTTACCTGCAGTTTATTACTAACGGTCGTTTGCTTTTTCTAAACCTGCTTGTGGAAGTTTCTGGATATTTTGAGTAGACATCTTTTCACTATGCAGTATTCATCTGCTGGAGGTTTTGGTATCCATTATGTCTCCTGCTGTATAATGCAGAGAGTAGGGGTAAAACCTCTTCAGCCATAGATTTCCCATGACACCTCTGGTATTTTTCCAAATCTGTGTTGATTGTGAAAATGTAGCACTACTGTAACTCTACCACTGAGGTGTTTCCAGATTGTGTTTCTGTAGTAGCACTGATTTTGTTTCATTCACTCCTGTAGGATCTTTTCAGTGTAGCCAATATTAAAATTAAAATGACAGTATCTTTATCATGTGTTATTGTGTGTGTACAAATGTATTTTATTGCTTTTAAGGATCAGTTTCCTGGTGTCAAAACCAGAGTAGCAGCTCATCCTGTCTTCCAGTCCAGCTGGTATGTGCAGTGTATTCAGGCATGTAGACCTGATAGAAAGCTCCGGGCCACTTACTGTCATATGTAGTCTAATTTCATGCTTACTTAGCTGTTTTAGCACTTGTGGCAGATTAGCGAACGTGCCCAGCCCAGTATGGAACAGTGTGTGAGAGCTGATTAAGCGCAGATGCACATTTAATAAGGAGAGAGAATGAAAAAGTGTGTGCGTGAAAGCGGGCCTGTGTAATTAGGGCATATTATGCTTACAATGACGGTGTGACATGCACGGGTGCATCTGTGACCACTCATAATGCACATGACTGTTTCTGCACACACTTTAAAACAATGGTTGAACTCGTGTCGTATATAAAGAGTCAATTCTGCTGCTGTTCATGCTAATGCTGCTACCAGCAGTAACCTGACCGGGGTTGGATGCTTTAATCCCAACTCTAAAACAGTATATACTTCAGCACGGCAGGGGCCGCCGTCAAATACAATCAGTCTGACTGAGCTTTATCCATCTCTCTGTCCACACAGGTCAGTGCTTCCTGTGTATGGTGGACGTGGTGCCAGTGAAGAACGAGGATGGTGTGGTGATCATGTTCATCCTCAACTTTGAGGTCATGTCAGAGGACACACTTCAAGACCACAAACAGGAGCTCAACCACCGCCTGCCCACCTGGCTTGTCACTGGTAACTACTGACTAACCTTGTTTCTTTGTTTCCTGCTTTCTGTTCTGCGCTGATGTTTGAGAAACTTTGTAAAAACAGAAGAGTCAAGTTTTCAATTTGTTTAATTTTTTTAATGAAAAGTTCATAAAATCATTAATAAGCCTATAAATGACATTAACTGTTAGTAAAGTAGTGCAGTAGGTGCACAGACTGTACAGAAAAATAAATAAATAAAATAAATATCAGCTGCTGATTCACACACTGTTTTGGAAAATTAATATTTTGACTTGTTCAGCGCTTCAAACCTTGTCCAACACGCCGCTCTGGACATTTACATTTCTTTTTCATTAACTGAAGAGGCGACAACCATCACTTTAAATCACAGGGATCATTTGTTCATTTTATTGGCAGAAAGGCCAGGCGGTTCAGATATCTGCCGAGTACATTTATTCCTGTGAATCCTGGGTATTTGTGTGGGATCAGGTTTGACAAAACGCTGTTGTTTTTTTTTTTTTTTCATGAACTGTCTGTGCACTTAATGTTCCAGAGAGATAACCCCGGGGGGCAGGGTCTGAAGTAGGACAGTGGTTTGGATGTCTGTCTCTCTCTCTCTCTCTCAGCCAAATTCCTTATTTTTAACTTTGTGGCTAAAACCAAAAACCAATCAATGTTACTGTCCCAGATTCAAGTAGATTGTTTTTGAAGCTGTATTTTGAAGGTCTCAAATCTCCCTCTCTCCTAGCATGACCTCCATTACAATATCCTTCCATATCCTCTCTCTTGTTTCTCTTTCTTTTGCTCTTCATTCCCGCCACACTTTAATATTAGAACTCCACCCGTCACCCTGCAGCCAACGAGTCTTTCACTCCACCTTCTCCTCTTCTCTCCACCAGGTCGTCCACGAGGCTTCAAGCTGCGTCTCCCCCTGCTGCGCTCCCTGTCCAACAGTAAAGTGTCTCTGGACGACACAGAGGCCTGTCACATCCCCACTGCCACGCCCCTGCCGCTGCACCCGGACCACCACAGTCGCGAGTCCTTAGGCTTGGGGGAGTTCCTGCCCCTCCCCCCCTTACCACCAAACCACCAAGAGCAAATCAGTGGAAGCAGGTAGGCCAATCAAATCTGGAGTGTCTGTGTACAGTCATTTGAGCTCGGTGATATAGAGCAACTTTCTGATGGGATTCCTACTGAAAACTGTTCTGGTGAATGTTTGTCTGGCATTGTTGTGACTCTCCCAGGTTCATTCACTTTCAGATATGAACTTTTGTCGACAGAAAGAAATAGTATGAAATAAGAATACATCACAACTAATTTTAATTCCTTCTTAACATTGAAACTCTTTGTTGAAAATTCACCTTAAATGCTTCATGCTAGCAAATTTTCTTGTCCCTCTAGCCCCCCCAGTGAGGTCAAAGGTCACTCTCAGCTAAAAATAGCGGCATTCTGTTTTGCTTAGTTTTAGCGGACACTTGCCACCTTCTTAATACTCATTGTGTTCTTTTCTGTTTCCCAGGTCAGCTCTACAGAGTTGGCCAGAAGACCGCCGGGAGGACCAGCACACCTTACTGGGCTCTGGGCCTCCTGTACCCCCTCCTCCGCCTCCTTCGCACGGAGCCCGCCTGGTGGGTCCCTTCACCCAGTCATCGCCCTGCGTAGCGCCCCACCACCGCCTCAGCCTCAACCCGGACGCCTCGGGCTCTAACTGCTCCTTGTCGCACAGCCGCTCACGAGAGAGCTTCCACAGCATGCGTCGTGCGTCCTCTGTAGACGAGATTGAGGCCATGAGGCCCGACTGGGACAGAAAGAACCGCAGAGCGAGTATTCGGCTGGGCAGCAGCAGCACTGGTGAGAAAGAGGAAGCAGAAGAACAGAGGGCCCTTTCTATTATCTGCTTTGATTTTTACTTGTTTCCCTCGTGTGTGTTTGCAGGTGCAGTAAACAGTAAATCCAACATACTGAACTCCACATCAGACTCGGACCTCATGCGGTACCGAACCATCTCCAAAATCCCTCAGATCACCCTCAACTTTGTGGATTTCAAACCCGACCCGCTAATTGCCCTGCCCACCGGGGAGATGGACATCATAGCTCCTTGCAAACTCATCGACCGGACGCACAATGTCACAGAGAAAGTCACGCAGGTAGGACACAGTTCATGTTTGAGTGTGTGGTGTTCAGCGCAGGGAGAGGGGCTGTGCTCGTATTATTTGTGAGGCTTTCAATCCATGTCAACCAATCTGAGCTGATGATACACTTATGGTTCAGACTTTGAGCTTTTTCTATTCCCTGCTGCAGTCATGCTGAACCATACTGAAACCACTTACAGTGATGACAGTTACAGTGGTCAGCGGCGTACATGGGGTAGAGTCATTTCTATACAAAGGCTGTTTTAATGTTTAAGCTGTCTGTTTCATGACTTTATATTCATGTAATGAATACCCAAGTGTCAATTAGATGGTAATCTGCATGAGAAGTAAAGAAAAAATAATTATCAATAAGCTTATAGTGATTAATTTGACTCAGACATACGTGATGAGCAGTTTCCACAGTACTTAAAATGTGTTTGTGCTCGTGTATTCACTTCTGCATTCAAGCAACATCCGTGTGTGTGTGTGTTTACTCTCGAACAGATATGAAACTATGCCGAGATAATTTAATTTGGTCCTGCAAGATACTTTCATTTGCTGTAATCTGACTGGTCTTTCTGGGGAGATAATGCTCGTAGTACCAGCTCAATTGAGTGAGAATGAAACTGATTGAGTTCTGATGAGATGATGATGGAGGGTTGCATGCTGGTGTTCCAATTACCAGGAAGTGACTGAGAGAAACAGCAGCGCTTTCACCTGCTCACGCTCTCAAAGCTTGTGTTCTCCCAAACTCCTGTTCGGATGGATTTCTTTAATTGACAAATATGATAAATAAGATCTTTTTTATTTTAAGGCAGACGAGCTGCGAGTTGTCCCTGTGGCTGGAATTTCATATTGAGAAGTGATTTTTGTCCAGATCCACCACCTGTGATTTTTTTATATTTTTTTTTACCACATTTGTTAAAGAAAGCATTTGTCAAAGTAATTCAGCTGAGGAGACAGAAGAGTCGACCATATGGAGAGAAGGAAAGTCTGCTCTGACCTCATTGTTGCTTTTTCTGTTGCACAAAAAGCAGTCACATTTAGCAGCCAAGTAAAGAAGAAATTTCAAATTATAAAAGCTCCTTTTTCATGTCTTTGTTGTCAGAGGAAAGCTTTATTGAGGGAAAGGATCGTACAAACAAGGTGGTTTTGTGAGGAGGGTTTTTTTGTCTACTTGTGCAGAAAGTTTAACTTTAATATTCAGCCTTTTTTAATCAGAGGAAGACGTCTTCCTGCGAGCAGGTTAATTAGGATGTTCCATCACAGAGCATTTTTCTGCTTTGTGCTGAGAGCTTTTGAACAGTCTTCATTTGATGAACACAACAAAAAGAAACGTTTGTAGTTTGTGTAAGCAGACTTTTATTTCATCAACTTTAGTGTTAGAGTTGAATAACACTCTACACTTTTACATTTCGTCTCTCTTTCATTGCGTTACTGTGTCACTTTCTCAGATTGATTGTCAAATTGACGTCAGCTCCATGCAGATTAATCAGTTTGCTATTAAAGCCCATATCTCCTGTGTGTTTTATACAACTGTGATGAACAGCAGGGGAAAGGATTATAGAGAGAAATGTGCCATAAACTTACAGCCATCTGACAAAGACGACATCTACACCCCTAAAGCAGTGACACTGTATAACAGCCCACACTGTAAATCTGTGTCACCTGATGTTCTTTGATGCCATTTTTAAAAATGAATGATGATTTGATTTTCGTAAACACCCCTGTAACTCTTCTTAAATGTCTCTCATTTATCACGACCTGATTTTTGAGTATCCAGGTCCTTCCTATTATTATTGGTTTGTCAGATTTATTGTTGGAATACAGTTGTAATGTGCATTTTTTACTTTAAAACATGCATGCATGTCACAATATGAAGACATGATATTGACAGATTGTTCCGACTGTTGAAATTTAACTCTCATGTGCTTCTATGTTTATTTAAGTAATCTTTCTTAAACACAATACAATCATTTTTGAACCCAACAGAAAAAATAATGATTAAAGTTCTTCCTACATTCAACCTGAACTGCAAAACAACTAGGTTGCTATGTTGAACACTGAATGACTCCAAATGATCTTCTCTTAATAACTTAAATGATGGTCTGTAGAATGAAATTATGATTCATGCTCATACTCATACTCATGTATTGCACCTTGCACCAAAGAAGGTGGGCCAGACCAGCTGGACGTCCTTCCTGATTCTAATGTGCATGACTTTAAAAATTTAATGGCTTGTGGATCTCTTCTGGTTTTTGGTGAATAGAGGGGGACAATATTGTCACCCAGATGGCAACAGTTTAAATGAAGAGGTGGGGGGTGGGGGGTGCCTCTTGAGACCCACAATGTTGTTGGACTTATTCATCATTCTGTTTCTGTGTTGTTCTAACATGGAGACCCATGTTGGGAGGTGAGAGATGAACGAAGAGCAGAAAGATTAAGTTAAGCTCTGTTAGGACTGCGGTCAACGTCGAGGCACTGAAGGGGAATATGAATGATCTGTTCTTTCATATTGTCTGAGTGAGTCATCACGTCCTTTCTCTCTAAGTATCAGCAGAGAATAATCCAAAGTTGATGATGCAATTGAATATAAACTTAATGCAATCATGCTATACAGTATGTGAGGTACAGTTGGCAAGGTCACAACATAACCCCGGTGGCTGTGTGTGTGCGTATGTATGCATGTGCATTAACCTATAATGCATACTGTATTTATGTTATAGTGCAGATGGAGGAAACCGCACCAGCTGTGTCTCCACATGCTATGGACTGCTATTTATAGAGAGAATGGAAAATCACAAAAGAGCTGCATTTTCATTTTAATGTGTACCCACTCTTTTCTTCTGTTATCTATTTCTTTTTTCTTTATTTAAAGTAGAAATCAGTAGGTGTTAATGGGGAAGCCAGTGGAAAGAAAAAGAAGTGCAGAAGTCGTGAATTCATAATAACCTCACAACAGGTGTTTTTTTAAAGTACTACTTGCTGCCCCCTGACTGTCCTGTGAGTTAAAAAGTTGTGTTTTTTTTCACATGAAATACAGAGTGAGAGATAATCAGCTATACCTACAACTGAGCTCTGTATAATATATTATTGGAATAGCAGCTCTCATTACCGCCCGTGGCCTGAAGATGGCAGCACCATATCAGGAAGTGTGATGACAGGCGTCAGCAATTCCTCAGAGGGGCAGAGAAGAAGATGTTGAAAGGCAAACAGGGCTGAATAATTTAGGTGTTCCATAAAACATCTGACACCCTGAACAAGAACACATGCACATTCTCTCCCTCTCATTTGGAATGACTTCTGGCACTGTCCCCTTTTCCAGCTCTCAACGTTGGTTCTTGCCTCATGACCAAGCTGCTTGCGCTCAAGCTGGCTCATGAATGTTAACTCGTTCAGCTTTGTGCGCATGTAAATGGCTGGAATGTACATGCTCCAGTTGCCTTTGAAATGTAAATGTCTGTCCTCAGTTGGCATTAGCATTAGCATTCTCTGCTCATTTTGACATGGCAACAATCTATGCCTCTGTGTGAGCTTTTTATAAAGAGCTGCTTAGTGCATGTGACCTGTAGTTGACACATTACTCAGTCTGAGACAGGAGCCTGGATGGATGGATGGATGGATGGATGAATGTGGAGGAGGGGCGAAGAAGATTCTCAGAGAGAGGAAGGTCTTCAGTGAGATGCATGATGGGTTGTGTATTCCACTGAACAGTGTAGAGAAAACTGGGATCATGCCTCAGTGCACACTTGGACACACACATATAGACTTTGGAGACACTCATAGCTTCTATGACTATGGTCCCGTCCTATAGGGGACACTTGACTAGCTACACACTCTCAGTTCTCATACAATATTCCTGACACACACACAGCTCCATACATGGCATTCCACGTGAACACACACACTAAAGCAAACTCACATACACCCTGACGCTCACACACAAACACACGCTGCCTCTCCACTCAAGCAGCCTGTCACATCCAACCCCACAGTGAAATCCAATGGAGGAATGGATGGCACACAGCGCGCCCAGCAGCAAAGCGGTAGGAACCTTCTCCATCTTCTTAAAAATCTAAAAGAGAGTTGTGCAGCTTTTGTTAGAAGTTTGAGGTTTGGTGCCTGAGCATGGAGTTACTGTACCTGCTGTGTTGTTCAGTTTTCAGTGGAGAAGGATGAGAGGGTTGAAAACATAACCGAAACTGTGAGTCGGTCAAAAAGACTGAGAGAGTTTTCTTCTCATTTAAAATGTTGAGGAAGAAAAAAGATGAGATGTAGAGGGATTCCCTCCAGCAGATAAAAGAAGTGATTGTTGGAGATCTTTTTGAGGTGTCTGATGAAGATCTAAGAGTATTATAAGAGTTTATTTACTACTTGTGTGTTATAATCACCAGAATCACTTTAGTTAGTGTTCAAGCCTTAAAAGCTTCGCCATGTAAACAACTTTAGATGTTAGTGACACATGGCTAATGGTGTTTTTCTTTTACCTACTGGATGACTTTAAATAAGTGTATAATACAACTGTTTACACATTGTGACATTCAGTAATGATTAGTCATTATTACTGTAGGTTGTATTTGTTACAAATATCGTCTATAATTTGAATTTTCTTCCTCGTCTTACCTTTATTTTTCAGGATTAAGTATCTAAAAATGAGGTTACAGCATCAAATCTGGATTATACTGCAATACATTTTTTCAGTAATCATTAATCACGATGCAACAATGATTACAGTTTTGTATGCTTCGTTCTTCTGTATTTCCAGACTTTAACAGGCATTTCAATGTTTTTCAAGGATTGGAATATTGTTCACAGCACTTTGATTTATCCTTGTTGTGCTCACTTGTATTCACACTCTTCTAGTTTCCTGCTCTGTTGTTTTCTTACGTGATAAAAGTAAGAAGTCAAACTGTCATATTGTTGTATGGCTGATCCAATTTGCCTTTAGGGGGCTGTGTGATGAGACCAAGGTCCATTTACAAATTAGAAGCAGTGCAGGATCTCCGCTGGAGACACATTCTTTGTTGTACTTTGACGAGATTCAGCCACAATTAAGTCGCACATAAAAAGTCCCAAAAATTTGGTTAAGAATCTTCAAAGTGTTGACACAAAAAGTTGGAACAATAGACGACATGACAGTCTCGCAAGTTTATTGCTGAGCACCGTGGTGGAGAAATCGTGGATGGGGTGGCAAAAAATAGTCTCAATTAAAATGATTTATATGGTTAGTTTCTCGGAGCCAGTCGATTCCTTTCCTCTCCCTGCTGAGGCGCTGCGACTTAGACTCAAACTGTTCTCATAAATCATCAAAAAGTGGTTATTTTTTAAAAATGTGTTACATTTTACATTCGTCGCCATGTGAAACTGCTGCTACTTTGTGAATCCGGAGTATATTGGGTATTGGTGCAGGGTACTGCAATGAGCCACTTATCAAAGAACACCTGTTATGTCATTATAGACTTACATTACATTAAATGGAAAGTGCCCTGTTTATATTTCTTTAATGAACTGGATTTACAGGGAATGAGAGGAGCAGAGCTCTGTGGGGAGGGCAGGAGGAGTGTGTCACATCTTTACTGTACTCATGTGGGTGTGTGTTTATTCACTGTATGCATCTGCCTGCGATGTGAAAATGCATAATATATAAGTTTGTATGTATATGTATGTCTCTTGAGTGCCTTTTGGGGTGGGCTGTACAATGACTCAAGCAGCTATGTGTACCAAAAAAAATTCTTTACATTTTAATATATAATGTGATGCCAGTGCAAACTGCTCATACATCATAGTAATCTCTGCATATATTATGTGGTTTAGAGGGATATTTTTGTAGTCTGTGACATACAGAATGTTTCCTGTTTGCTATATTAGTTTTACAACCTTATTGGCTTTTCTTTTAGCACAAATAGGTGCCTGATTTTTCTCCTAAGTGGCATTAGACGTCAAATATTTTCAGCCGAAGGCTTTTGACAACATCTATGACCAGACATTCATTCATTCATTCATTCATTAGCCTTACCGCTTTATCCTTTTAGGTTCGCAAGGGGGCTGGAGCTAGTCCCAGGTGGCATTGGGCGAGGGTGGGGTACACACACACAGAAAAACAACCATGCTCACATTCACAACTACGGGCAATTTAGAGTCACCCGTTAACCTGCATGTCTTTGGATTGTGGGAGGAAGCCAGAGTAAATGCAGAAAAACACACGCAGGCACGAGGAGAACATGCTAACTCCAAACAGAGAGGCGCCAGCCAGCAGGTTCTTGCTGTGAGGCAACATGCTTATCACTGCACCATTGTGCCACCCATGACCAGGCATATATTTCCTAATATATGGGTATCTTCATTAAAACTGGCATTGCACAAAATAGGTAATACATGATTCATGACTGTTCTGTATGTCCCTTTATGTTGTCCACATGTTCCTACTTTCCATCTGCACTGCACCTAATAAGTTGTACACAAGTGATGGCCACTCAAACTTTGTGGCAACCCACTTAGTAAAGCTGAGATTCCTCAATTAGTTGAAAGTTTGTCGAGTAAAACTGGAACAATCTTAGAATGAAACCTTAATTATGCATTGGGGGAAAAAAGCTGCAAACCATGTTTTGTTGGAGGATTAAAAATATGACAGAGACTTTGATCAGAGTTCATTATTCCTGCCACCGCCTCATTCATGTTTGCTAGTGACTGCAGCCCCTGTTACTCAATTAATTTAATTCCCTACTAGTCAAAGTCTGAGTCACATTTGCATAGGGCCATGAGTATGCATGAGCTTTCTAAATAGTATATGACGTGAATGATTCAAAAGCAGGTATTTTTAGCAGTGCCACATGTTTTTTGCTGAGAAAGCGCCAGGGGGGGCGCAGGGCTCCAATGTGACTCTGGTTGTTTTGGTGAGAGATGCACCTCTGGCAAAGTCCCACAGCAGGGCAGTGTCCGTTAAATAGGGCAGAAATTAGTAGAAACGAGGGGTTTTATCGTCTCCAATATGCTCTACCCAGCTGTGAATCTGTTTCAGGCTGATGGTTTCAAAGACGTGTGCAGGTGTTAATCCTTTCATTTCTTACCCTTCTTTGTGTCACAGTGGTAGCCATTATAATTCCTTTATGTATTTATTCTGCGTATATAATTTTGTTTTGTGAGGATGGCTTTCAGACATGAGTCCAAATTGCAGCAGTAGATCTCGCTGTAAAACTGAGAGCACAGAATAATGGATGTCCATAGATGTTATGAACTTTATTCATCTCCAAATAGAAATAACTTCTGCACCAGGAAGACAAAGGAAATAGGATTTATTTAGGCAATTTGCTGTTTGAGCCTGCAGCCATATTCTATAGCTGAAGTAACCATTTTCCTGTTTGCAACACATATCTTAGATAGCTTTTTTGTTTGCATTCAAATTGCCCTATTGCCTCTTAACCTATTGGATTTCTGTGTCTAATGTGACAGTATGATACCATTTGGTGAGAACTGCACATGTGCGGTATCGCCGATGCCTGGCTCTGTCAGGTAAATGAGCTGGAATAGAGGAGCGTCTGGGAGCATGTGACGCATTCAACCTGCAGAACTGTAATTTAGCCGCCCACTCAGAGGCTCTGCCTCAATACCTCAAACTGATTGAGTGCTTCCTCCATGTGAGTTCAATGACCCACAAAGAAAGAGAGCATGTTGTCAGTGTCTTGGAGCAACTTGTATCCACCAAAAGGTCCAATTCACATGGAACTACACTCTACAGGCTTTTTTAGGTCACTGTTTCAGATGTACAGTGATTACAATCCTGTCCACATCTGTCTTGTGTCATTGTCACAGACATTCTCTGTGACAACGAATAATGAAATGCCAACCAAAGAAAAAGGTCCAGTGTGAGTGTTGTGTGTTGCGTGAGCTAGTGTAGGATGAAGTGGATTACATAAAGCATTAATCATCCTACTAAACAGCTAGGATACTACTGGCTGTATCAGAGTGTAAACAATCACAATATTAATTGTATAACCTGGTCACGTGACTCTGGGAAGTCTGGAACTGGAGCAGGTAATAACAGAGTTATTATATAGGTGAAGTTTTGTAATTAATCCATGAATCTTAATGTTAAAACAGAAGCCTGGTGTCAGAAGTGGCTTTGAATGTATCGTCTCTATTGAACAAATGTGCTCATTCTCAAGCAGCTAATCTATATCACACTAATCTTTTTCACTCTCCTGCTGCTGAGAGCGACCCCATTCAAACAACATTAGAGACATCGATTTGGCCATTTGTAACGCTCTACATAACGTTAGTTGGTTTCAAGTAAATGTTGGTGCGTCTTTGAAACATGGTGACACTTTTCAATGAGGACTTAAGGACAGTCGCAGTTACGTTGAAGTGAGATGGAAAGTCTTCCAGGATTAACAACAGACTAAATAAGTTCAGTTTTGGGTAGTAGTTGTTATTTCTGCAGCTTTAATGTAAAGTTTGACAAGGGATACATTCATTAGTTCTTTAACTGAAATGATGAAACAGAGTAATAAAAATGTTGAGATAAATGTCACAACAATAAAAGATTTTGGGAACTTGTCTTAATGCAAAGTGTATAAAGGAACCAATAGAAAGAAGAACAGCTCATTACAATACCATAAAATATGATATTTCTTCATGAGAAAATATCTGTCATCATTCTTCACCTATTAGTTATAAAGCAGACTCTTTATTAGTGTGTGTGTTTGTGTGTACCTGTGTGTACCTGTGTGTACCTGCTCAGCAGGAACTGGCTAACTGAATCTGTCTGGCTCTAATTCGCACCCAGGCAGGAAGGCTTCTCAATCTGTTTGCAGTTTGATTGAACGCCTTTTACCACTGCTGGAAGGCTACCTCTCTGTCTTCATCCTACACACACACACACACACACACACACACACACACGAACACACACACACACACACAAACACACACACACACAAACACACACACACACACACACAAACACACACACACACAAACACACACACACACAAACACACACACACACACACAAACACACACACACACACACAAACAAACACACACACACACACACAAACACACACACACACAAACACACACACACACAAACAAACACACACACACACACACACACACACACACAATGTATGGCAGACTTTTTTGAAAGCGAGAGCCACGGAGTGAGAAGCAGAGACGGAAGAAGGAAGAATGGATGGAGGGGTGTGAATAGGAAAAAGAAAAAAGGTGAGGAAAAGAATGAAGTAAATAAGACGCAAAATACTAAAATGAAAAAGGAAATTAAGGGAAGATGGGAGAAAGGAAGGAAGGAAACTTAACAGGAACAAAAGGAGGAAATAGACATGTTATGTAAAAGACAAAAGAGAAGGAGTGAAGACCACATAGAAGTAAAAGTTCAAAGAGGAACAGATGAAATATTCAAGGTCATTCAAGGTCACCCAGTCTGCTCCCACACCTTCGTGCACTCTGTCCCTCCCTCCCTTCATCTCCTTGTTTCCCCACAAATCTTCTTGTGTTATATCTACCTCTGTCACATCCCTTTCTCTCCCATTGTCTTCCACTGCTTCTCCTTTCTTCATTTCTATCTTTATCATTTATCCTCTTCTCCTTTTATGCCTTCTCCTGTTCCTTTCTTTTCTCCTCTTTTGTTTTATCTCTCAGCCTGTCATTTTTCTTTTCTTTTCTTTTCTCCCCTCTTTTCCCTCCTTCTCTCTCCTCTGCTGCTCTCTGTCTGTGTGACCCATTTCCTCGGCCCTGGCCCCATTAATCACAGGGCTGTGGGCTTGGCCTGCCTCCCTCCCTGCCTGGCTGCCCTTCCTCATCATAGCAGGTAATTGAATGAGAGAAGGCTCAAGGTCCCAGCACTAAGCAACCATTGATAAGTCTGTCATTTACCCTGCTTACATATGACCTGCTTGCTTTTTTTTGACTTGGCCGCCATGGTTGGTTATGGTGTAGATACATGTCTGATAATGGAGATCTATCTATATTTGCTAGAGCACATATCTGTCTGAGAAGGAAGGTTGCACATTAAATACTAATGGACAAAAGACAGAAAACAGAGTTGTAACTACGTTTATCTCTGAGGCAGTGCACCGTGCAAGTGCATCACAGGTACTTTGCCTTACCTTATGATATTTAAGTAGATTTCTGCACCTGTACCATTTGTACCTTCACAAATGACATACAAGAACTGTATAATTACAGTAAAGAACAAGGATCTACTCTAAGTCACCAAAATGTAACTTTGCGTCATTCAGTGAGCTACATTAACGACTTAAAGCCCCAGATTGTTTATTTGTGATATTCTCTTTCACTTTACTGAAACATTTGGAATTAGTGTCCCCGTGTTTGTCAAAGTGTGTTTTTAATTCCACCGCGAGTCGCCATGAACGTCCTTTATAATCAAGCCCTTGTTAGACGAATTCTCTTATTGCTGAATACGTCTACATACGTCCTTGCATATTTGTAGGA